>NW_006159555.1:1439979-1465483 GCF_000334495.1 Tupaia belangeri chinensis
CCTGGGCAGCAAAGTGTCAGAAGTTGGACTGCTTACTCTCGCATTTTTTCCTCTCTGTACTAGGCATTAAAAATAATTTATTTTCATGAAGATCATCCAATCAGTTGCTAGTTAATAAACTACCACAAAAGAGATGAAAATTATATTCCATTTAGAAGAAAACAGTATTTAGCTTTTACTGTGGAAATGTGTGAAAAAGCTTTAGACATTTTTGTTGTCATTGCGGTCTCAGAAGAGACTGTGATTAAAAATAGCAAAAAGGTGAAATATGAGTTTCTATCCAGATCACTATAGCTTAAATCCAACAAATGATGAGAAAAATTATGCCAACCCATGCATTTTCCCTGAGTTATCATTGTATTATATTAACCTCAGCTGACAATATCCTATACTAGCTTTAGCTTATTTAAAATTCTGCCTTTCGGGTATAAACACACAACTAAAATGGACTGAGCTCATTTCTTTCTTGAAGGGATCACTTTACCAGTGACTCCCAACTTTTCAACTTATTTTGTGTGTTCTCTTCTTTCCAATAATACCCTCTCAAAGTTCTGTCACATGGGACTTTCTTTCTGTGATAATTTCATTACTCAATTCAAGGTGTGCAATTATGATAAGTTCTTATGACGAAGAGGGTGCTAAAATGAGCGAATAGGGTTTGCTTCTTCTTTTACTTAATATTAATGGCAGAGTTCTAGTTAGAGTTGCCATTGTTCAGGCATTTGCAAGTAGCGTTGAGCCTGTGAGGAATGGCTTGTATTTTTCCACAAATTATTTCAGTATAGTAGAAATGTCTGGCAGTACACCATGGCTGTGATATTTAGAGCCAAGTAGCTCAGACAGAGGAAGTAATGCTCTTAGCAGTGAGAAAGATGTTTCTGAAATTTTACTCCTAAAAAGAGCAGGTGCTATTCACAAATATGTGGAGACAGTATTTGAACAACTATTTTATGATCAATGCCATGTGAATCATTTGTTGAGTTGTACTGCTTTTTGATGGTATACATAGGTCATTTAAAGCCAGAGTGTGTAACCATGGAATCTATTTTCTATTAAAAAAATGTGAAAGCTCATTCTCTGCTCCAACTGACTGAATAAGCTATTGCCAGTGGATATTTAAGTCTTGTGGAATTATCCTTTATTGTGTATCCAGTGGACACAAAATAGGATTTAGAGAGAAGATGTGAATCATTATGTAAACACTGGAGAAGTGTGAATTCTGGCTAATTCTTTAGTCTAGTTATGAGTAGTGCTTTGAAGACTAAGACTAATCCTGTCAAAAAGTTTGTGATAGAAAAGGATAGGAGTATATGATTGAGAAAAATCTTTTTTGTGTAAATATGAAACTTGTCAATTTTCAGTTTGGAAATTATAAAAATAGTTTTATCTTGAATCCATGGGAAAATTCAACATGCTATCAAATACATGTTTTTGGGACTAGCCAGATGGCATAATGATTACGTTGCTGGACTCCCCTGTAGTTGACTGTGGTTCAGGTTCCAGCCCCTATAGTTTAAAACTCACGTTGGGGATGTGTGCATGTGTGCATGCCCAAGATCCCCAGAGGAGAATGGAGGAGAAGGGATTGTGGCACTAGCATCCCCCTAGGGGATTATTTCTTGGTTTCTGTCTCTGTCTCTCCAGCAAGTGCATGTGCCATATAGCAAAAATCCCTCTAAAAAAAGAAGGATGTGTTTTTGAATTTTTTCTAAACTTAATCAGAAGCAGAGAATTCTCTAGTAGTTGAAACTGGGACCAGCTGGCGTGGTGGCTATGTCACTGGACTCCCATATAATCGACTGTGGTTCAAGTTCTGGACCTGCTGGCTTAAACTCATGCCAGGTGCGTGTGTGTGCGTGCCCAAAATCCCGAGAAGAGAATGGAGGAGAAGGGATTGTGGTGTGGCCATCCTCCCGCGGGGTGATTTCTCGCTTTCTGTCTTTCTGTCTCTCTCTGTCTTTCTGGTGAGTGCATATATATACTTTTTTGGATTTTACATAGATAAATATGTCTTCTGTGAACAATTTTATTTATTTTTTCCATCTAAGTACATTTTATTTTACCTTTCTTTCTTATGGTGTGAACTAGAACTTCTGGTACAATGTTGAAAAACAATGGTGAGAGAAAAATCCTTGCCTTATTATCTAAGTGGGAAAGCCTCCAACTTCTCTCTGTTAAATGTGTATATTGATGTCACTGTCAAATTCTTTTGTACATCTATTGATATGCTCTCATGATTTTTTTTTAAGAGAGGTTTTTGTATGTGCTCCCCAGAAAGACAGAGAGAAAGAAAGTTAGAAATCGCTCCTCAGAGGGGATGTTTATGCTGCAATCCCCTCTCCTCTGTTCTCCTCTTGGGATTTTGGGCACACAAGCACATGTGCTTGGTGTGAGTTTTAATTCATCAGGTGCAGGATTTCAACCGCAGTCGACTTTATGAGTCCAGCAACGTACCATTACACCATCTGCAGGTCCCAGTCATGTGACGTTGCTTAAACCTATTGATGTGATGGATTATGTTAACTTATTTTTGACTGTTGAACCAGCCTTGCATTTCTAGAGTAAATCCTGCTTGCTGATGGTGTATAATTATTTTGTTCATTATTGTATAATTATTTTCATACAATATTGATTTGTAAATTTTTTCTTGAGGATTTTTACATCCATGTTCATGAACGATATTAGGTATATAGTTTTCTCATAATGTCTTTGTGTGGTTTTGGTATTAAAGTAATGTTGACTTCATAGAATGAATTAAGAAGTAGTCCCTTTCCTTTTATATTCTGAAAGAGATTGTAAAAAATTGGCATAAATATTTCCTTAAGTGTCTTTTAGAATTCACCAGTGAACCCATGGGGATCTGGTGCTTTCTGCTGAAATGTTAACTATTGATTGAATTGTTTTAGTAAAGATATGCCTGTTCACATTGTGTACTTTTTCTTGTTTGAATTTTGGAAGATGATGTTTTTCAAGAAATTGTTTTAACTCATCTGATTATCAAATTTGTGGGCATACAGTTTTTCATAGTTTTCCTTTATAACCCTTTTGATGTTCATGATCTTTTTTTTTTTTCCTGTTGGAGAAGTTTTTGCTATAGGGCGTGTGCACTCGCCAGACAGAGAGAGACAGAGAGATAGAAAGTGAGAAATCACCCCCCAGGGGGGATGGCCACACTGCAATCCCTTCTCCTCCATTCTCCTCTCGGGATCTTGGGCATGCACGCACATGCACCCGGTGTGAGTTTTAAGCCACAGGGTCCGGGATGCGAACTGCGGTCGACTACATGAGAGTCCAGCGACATAGCCATTACGCTAACTGCTAGTCCCTATGTTCATGATCTTTTTAGTGAAGAGATCTCTTTAGAGATCCTGAGAGAATGTTTCATTTCTGGTATTAGAAATGTGTGCCCTTTTTTTCTTTTGTTAGGTAACCTGGCTGTTAATTTTTTAAAACAGAACTGATTTTTGAGTTTTATTGATTTTTCTCTATAGATTTCTGCTCTATTTTTAAATTATTTCTCTTTTTAGACTTATTTTGAATTTAATTTGTCCCTCTTTTTCTAGTTTCCTAAGGTGGAAGATTAGGTGACTTGTTTTAGATCTTATTTTCTTTTTAAAATTTTTAAAATATTTTTTATGATTTATGATTTATTTTTATTTTTATTATCATCGTACTCTTCTTTATATTACATTGGATTACATATAACTTTATAGTGTATTACATTGCTTTTTCAAAAGGGAATGCCATGTATGTCAGTCAATACAGAGACATTAATCTCCCCACTTCAACATTCAATATCTTTTCTATGATTTTCCCAACCTCTCTATTGTTCACTTGCTATCTTTCTCATTTTGCTTGTAAAAAGACTTTACCCATCATGAAATACTTCTCAGACCAATCCAGTTGAGAATACTATACATGTCATCATCAACAGGTAATAAGCCATATCTGTTTCTCACTAACGTCCTGCCTCTCTATTGTTCTCTTGCTATCTTTCTCTATCCTCTTCCCTTCACCTCCCCCATTCCACACTGTCCTATTCTCATTAAGTACCTTCACTGCTTTTATGTCCTCCCATTTTTTGCTCTCTACCATAGAGTGCGGATAGTCGGTATATATTGAGTGGATACATAAAATATCTTTCTTTCATAGCCTGGCTTACTTCACTGAGCAATAGATCCTCCATATCTGACCACTTTCTATCAAATGCCAGGCATTCTGACAGGGGTTAGGTGGTATCTCATTGTGGTTTTTATCTGCATTTCCCTTATGATGAGGGATGTCGAGCATTTCCTCATATGCTTTTTGGCTGTTCGTATGTCTTCCTTAGAGAGACTTTTGTTCAGCTCACTTTCCCATCTTTTAATCGGGTTAATCATTTTTTTTCGCATAAGGCACTTGAGTTCCCTATGTATTCTCGTTATCAGTCCCTTGTCTGAGGCATATTTAACAAAAATATTTTCCCATTCTGAGGGTTGTCGGTTCACACTTGTTACTGTGTCCTTTGCTGTGCAGAAACTTCTTAGTCTAATATAGTCCCACTTGTCTATTTTAGGGATTATTGCCTGTGCTTTGGGAGTCTTATTTAAGAAGTCTTTGCCTACTCCAATGTCTCCCAGAGTTTCCCCAGCATTTTCCACAAGTAGTTTTATTGTCTGAGGTCTTAGGTTCAGATCTTTGATCCATTTTGAGTTGACTGTTGTTAATGGTGAAAGATGGGGGTTCAGTTTCATCTTTCTGCAGGTGGATACCCAGTTTTTCCAGCACCATTTACTAAAGAGGTTTTCCTTTTCCCAATGGATTGACTGATATCCTTTGTCAAAGATCAGTTGGCTATAAGCTTTGGGAGTTATTTCTGGGGTCTCTATTCTCTTCCATTGGTCCACATGTCTGTTTTTATGCCAATACCATGCTGTTTTGATGACCACAGCTTTATAGTATATCTTGGGATCAGGGAGTGATATGCCTCCTACTCCATTCTTCTTACGCAGGATTGCTTTTGCAATACGAGGTCTTTTATGGTTCCAGACAAATTCTATAATTGTCTTTTCTAGATCTCTGAAGAATATCTCTGGTATTTTGATTGGAATTGCATTAAACATGTAGATTAATTTGGGTAGAATTGCCATTTTGATTATGTTAATTCTACCAATCCAGGAGCATGGGATGTCCTTCCACTTTTTTATGTCACTTTCAATGTCTTTTTTAAGATTCTCGTAGTTTTCTTTATAAAGGTCTTTGACTTTCTTAGTTAGGTTTATCCCTAGATATCTTATACATCTTGTGGCTATGGTGAAAGGGATTCCTTTCTTCAGCTCTGCTTCATTCAACTTGTTGTTCATAAATAGAAATGCTATAGATTTTTGGATATTGATTTTGTATCCTGCCACCTTACTGTATTCACTTATTACTTCAAGCAGTTTTTTCATGGATACCTTTGGGTCTTCTAAGTATACCATCATGTCATCTGCAAATAAAGATATTTTCAACTCTTCTTTGCCTATTCGAATGCCTTTAATACTGTTCTCTTCTCTGATTGCAATAGCTAAGACTTCCAGTACTATATTAAAGAGCAGTGGAGAAAGTGGGCAGCCTTGCCTAGTACCTGTTTTCAGAGGAAAAGCTTTCAGCTTTTCCCCATTCAGTATAATATTAGCTGTAGGTTTTTCATAGATTGCTTTTATTGTGTTCAGAAATGACCCTTCTATACCAATCTTACTGAGAGTCTTAATCATAAAAGGATGTTGTATTTTATCAAACGCTTTCTCCGCATCAATTGAGATGATCATATGGTTTTTATCTTTCTTTCTGTTAATGTGGTGTATTACATTTATGGTCTTGCGTATATTGAACCACCCTTGCATCCCTGGTATAAAGCCTACCTGGTCGTGATGAATGATCTTTGTTATATGTTGTTGGATACGATTTGCGAGTATCTTGTTGAGAATTTTCGCATCTATATTCATCAATGATATTGGTCTGTAGTTTTCCTTTTTTGTCATATCCTTATCTGTTTTGGGGATGAGGATGATGGAGGCTTCATAAAATGAATTTGGAAGGTTTCCTTCCTTTTGAATCTTTAGAAATAATTTTAGTAAGATAGGGGTTAATTCTTCCTTGAAAGTTTTGTAGAATTCACAAGTGAAGCCATCTGGGCCTGGGCTTTTCTTTGTTGGGAGATTATTAATTACTGATTCAATCTCCTGGCTTGTTATAGGTCTATTCAGATTCTCTATGTCTTCCTGATCCAATCTTGGTAGTTTATATGCATCCAGGAATTTGTCCATCTCCTCCAGGTTATCTTGTTTGTTGGCGTAAAGTCGCTCATAGTATCCTCTAATGATATTATGTATTTCTGCTATGTCCGTGGTAATATTGCCTGTTTCATCACATATTTGATTAATCTGGTTTCTTTCTTTCTTCTTCTTGATCAGTCTAGCCAATGGAGTATCGATCTTGTTGATCTTTTCAAAGAACCAGCTTTTGCTTTCATTTATTTTCTGTATGGTTCGTTTATTTTCTATTTCATTTATTTCTGCTCGAACCTTTATTATTTCTTTTCGCCTGGCATTTTGGGGGTTCGTTTGTTGTTGTTTTTCCAGTTCTCTGAGGCATGATGATAAGTTATCTACTTGCCATCTTTCCATCCTTTTCTTATGTGCACTAATTGCTATGAATTTCCCTCTTATGACTGCTTTTGCTGTGTCCCATAGGTTCTGGACACTTGTGTCCTCATTATCATTTGTTTCCATAAATTTGTTTATTTCAGCCTTAATTTCTTCAGTAGTGAAGAAGTCATTCAGAAGTAGGTTGTTCAGTTTCCATGTGTTCGTGTGTTTTCGGGGTTGTTTCTTGAAATTAATCTTGAGTTTAATTCCATCATGGTCAGAGAAGATGCTGGGTACAGTTTCTATGCCTTTGAATCTGTAAAGGCTTGATTTGTGTCCTAATATATGATCTATCTTTGAAAAGGTTCCATGTCGGGGTGAGAAAAATGTATATGTTGTGGATGTAGGGTGGAAAGTTCTATAGATATCTGTCAAGCCCATTCCATTTATAGTATCATTTAAGTCCTGTATCTCTCTATTTATTTTCTGTCTAGAAGATCTGTCTATAGGAGATAACGGGGTGTTGAGATCTCCAACAATTATAGTATTTTTCCCTATGTCTCCTTTTAGCTCCAGCAGTCTTTCCTTCACATATTTAGGCGCACCTGAGTTGGGTGCGTAGATATTTATAAGGGTTATATCTTCTTGCTGGATTACCCCATCTACTATTATATAATGCCCTTCTTTGTCTCTTCTTACAGTCTTTGTTTTAAAATCTATTTTGTCTGAGATCAATATCGCTACTCCAGCCTTTTTCTGATTTCCATTTGCATGGAATATCTTTTTCCAGCCCTTGACTTTTAGTCTATGTATATCTTTATCCATAAAGTGAGTTTCTTGTAGGCAACAGATAGAGGGTTTCTGTTTTCTTATCCATTCAGCTAGTCTATGTCTCTTAACTGGGGAATTTAATCCATTGACATTCAATGTAATTATCGATATTTCCATACCTGATCCTATCATTAAGTGAGCCATTTTCTTAGTTGTTTTTTGTTCTCGTATAACTGTCTCTGATTTTTTAGTTTTCCTGGTATAGTACTCCCTTCAAAACCTCTTGAAGAGCTGGTCTGGTGTTGGTAAATTCCTTCAAATTTTGTTTATTTGAGAATGTTTTTATCTTTTTTTCCCATATAAAAGATAATTTTGCCGGGTATAGTATTCTTGGTTGAAATTGTTTTTCACTCAACACTTTGACTATGCTTCCCCATTCTTTCCTTTCCTGCATTGTTTCTGCTGAGAGATCCGATGTTAGCCTGATGGGGTGACCTTTGTAAGTAACCTGGCGTTTCCCTCTTGCCAACTTTAGTATCTTGTCTTTGTCTGTTGTTTTTGCCAGTCTGGCTATGATGTGCCTTGGAGATGATCTTCTTGGGTTGATTCTACTTGGGGTCCTCTGTATTTCTTGGGTCTGGATATTTGAATGCCTTTCTAGATTTGGAAAGTTTTCTTCCAGGATCTCATGGAATAAATTTTCCAGGCCCTTATTATTTTCTTCCTCCTCCGGAATACCAATTATCCGAATGTTGGGGCGCTTGATGGTGTCCAGTATTCCTCGTATATTATCCTCATTTTTCATGGTTGTTTTCTCAATCTTCTTGATACTTTTATCTAGGTCAGATGTTTTGTCTTCTACGTTAGAGATTCGGTCTTCTGCCTGGTCTAACCTACTTTTAATGCTTTCAAGGGAGGTTTTGATTTCCTGTATCACATTCTTCAAACCTAGAAGTTCCATCTGGTTCTTGTTTAGGGTATCCATTTCTTCTTTCAAGTCATTAAAGGACTTCCTCATCTCCTGGAGCTCCTTGTCTCTTTTCTCTTCCATCTCAGTTAGTTTGGTCACTACAAATATTCTGAATTCCTTATCAGACATGTCCACGACATCCATTGTATTGACTGTGGGTGATGTAGGCTTGATGATTTCCCTTGAGGGAGAGGCCTTTTGTTGGTTGCTCATATTTCTTAATCCTCTGTGATTGTTCCTAGTCATCAGGTAATCTATATGTTTCTTCCTAACTTACTTAAGGTATCTCTGAGTGTTCCTAGTCATCAGGTAATCTATATGTTTCTTCCTAATTTACTTAAGGTATCTCTGAGTGTTCAAAGTTGTACAGGATTAGAAGATTGATGATTTCTCTTATGGTTGGCCTACCTGTTGCTCACAATTACCATTAACTGTTGCCACTAGCCCTGGATAGCCCAAAGTCCTCCCTGTTTCTAAGGAGTGATGAGCCTCCAACTGATCTAATAAGCAACACCTCAAGAGCAAAGAAAAACAAAATGAAAAATGGAAATCATGGGCCGCACAAAGTGCTGTGCGCTATTCAAATCACCAAAATTCAAAGAGTCCAAAGGCTAGTGGGAAAGGGCCAGAGGATGAGTGACAGGACTAGATTGGTTGGGCCTGCAGCCTCAGTCTGCCTGGTGTCCGGAATTACTGGACGGCTGGATCTGGATTGCGGGTGTGGTGGTGAGAGTTCACCTTAAAGTCCCAGACAACCAACCTGGGGTCCAAGGAGGAGAAACGGTGGGAATGTACAAAGATTCGGAAGGGTTGGGCTTGCAGCCTCAGTCTTATTTTCTAATATAAGCATTCAATGCTATAAATTTCCTTCTCAGCACTGCTTTTGCTGTATCTCATAAATTTTGATTAATTGTGTTCAAAGTTTTGATTCAATGTAATTTAAGATTTCTCTGGCGATTCCTTCTTTGACCCATGTGTTTTTTATAAATATGCCGTTTAATCACTGAGTATTTGGGGATTTTCCTTCTATTTTTCTTTTATTGTTTTCTAGTTTAATAATAGACACTGTATTCCTTATATATTTTTCAAACTTGTTAGGTGTATTTTATGACCCAGAACATGGTCTATCTTGTTGAATATTTCATGTAAGCTTGAGAAACTATATATTCTGCTGTCATTGGGTGAGATGGTCTATAGATGTCAATTTTTTTCCAATTGGTATATAGTATTGTTGAGTTAAACTGTGGTTTTTCCTATGGTTTAACTATGGTCTTCCTGTTGGATCTGTTAATTTCTGATAAAGGAGTTTTGAAGATCACTTATATATAAAATTTTACCTAATATAAATGGCTCAAACAATGAAAAATAATTAAGATATTGAATTACATAAACAAGGAACTAAAACAATGGTATGTGATGATTAGATGACAGTAGAAACCTAAAAATTAATCAGAGAGAAATACTATAGTAACATTTTACATTAAAATTATAAAAATTATATCAGCCTACATAGTTATTGGTTAATTGTAAAGGCCATAATTGTGAGCCTTTTCCTAAATACAGCTAGTAAACCTTTCTTTATTAGTGTTTAGATCAATTCATTATTAAATCAACCATTTTATAAGATTCTAAATCTCATTCATCTCATTACTTTTTTTTTCAAAAATATTAATTAGGCATTTATAAGGCAGAATCTTTAATTCATTAGATGCCATAAAAATATAACAAACAGCCTACCCTACACAAGATGACTTTCTAGCAGGATCTGCTATTGTGTACCAAAAATAACTGTACTATTAGACTAATAAGTTAGTCTTTGAAAAGAGATTGATACACAAAAAAATACCCTTGTGTTTTATATGAGGGAGAGATTACTTCAGGCTTGTGAATCAGAGAAGACTTCATTAAAGAAGTATCATTTTAATTAGTAATGAAAAATTTTAAAATTGGACATGAGAGATAGAAGGCAAGACATTCTGTGCAGCATGGCAGGATAAGAGAGTAGCTTTGGAGTCAGAAAGATGTCCAGTTCAATTCTTGGTTCCACTAATTAACTAGAATTCATTATTTGACTCAGATTTTTGTTTTCTGGAGAGGTTTTTGCTATAGGACACGTGTGCTCGTCAGAAAGACAGAGAGAGACAGAGAAACAGAAAGCAAGAAATCACCCCCAGGGGGTATGGCCACGCTGCAATCTCTTCTCCTCTATTCTCTCAGGATCTTGGGCATGCATGCACACACACACACACGCCCAGTGTGAAAGTGGATCTGAGACTTGAACTGCGGTTGGCTACATGCGAGTCCAGTGACATAGCCATTATGCCAACTGCTGGTCCCTCGACATAGATTTTAAGAGTGAGACTAGGATGGGAGAAGGGGGAGAGCGTGATGAAATTAAAGAGAAAATTAGAGAGGCAAGATATTTATGGACACAGAAATGGATTATTATCTGTTGATGATAACTTGTATAGTATTCTCAACTGAACTGGTGTGAAGTGTATTCATGTTGGGTAAATTCACTTTACAAGCTAAATGATATACAGTAATTAAATATATAAAATAAACAAATAAAAAAGAGTACATCTTACATCTTCATCATCTAATTCTATCACACCACATCATTTTTCACATCCAAAATCAATGAGAATATTTCAAGAAAAGAATTCATAAAATCTAAATATAACTTAGTGTTTTAAGAAAACACATAGACATTTTTATGTTTAAGTTTGATCCTATGATCACATGCTTTTTGTTTAGAAAAACTAGAAACATTGCTACCTTTTTTTTTTTTCCAGGTAGCATATCTTCCATGGTTAAAAATTGCGCAGTAGTTATATTAATCTTGGAACGAATTTGAGGTAATTAAGATATTCATAAAGCAATCAAATTCTTGCAGTGAGAACCTCTCTATTTTCTTTATGTATCCTATATTATAAAAAAAAATGGTCATATATTTCATTGGGAACCAGTGAAATAATTATTTTCTGCTTTATTAATCCTGTGTAGTTATATGTAATAGTGACATAATAAATATGTTAAAAGAGGTTCTCCCAGTTTCCTTTCAATAAAATTCAGTTTTATTTCAAAATACTTTTTGACCTTCGCATTCATACACCACGGTTTTTATTTCTTTTTTTATTTCTGCTAAACTAGGCTTTTTTTTAGGGAGGGATATATTTAATTTCTTTTGGAATTTCTTTGTCTTTAATGTGAGATGGCTAAAATAAATAATCATATTTTATATCCAGATTGGTTTGGTAAAACAGGAGTTGCAGTGATAGCAAAATATTCTATTATATGGAGCCTAGTATTTGTATTCCTTTATAAATTTGAATTTTGGATGACTTAGGAATATATTTTTGTTGGCTTAAGCAGAGAGGAGGAAGAAAAGAGAGGGTAAAACTCAGTGGTATCCATGCATGAAATTGACTATGGTAATTGGCTTTGGCAGTAGTGAAGTACTGAACTACATAGCTTCACTAAATGTGAGACTGGGACAGAAGGGTATGCAGTAATTAGTCAGTCACTTTGACTTTTCAACATGGCTTAGCATTTATTACTGTTTCTCTCATTGCTCTGACCTAAATGAATGACCTTTAAAGTGGAATTTATGCCATGACACTTCTTATAGCCCCTCCTTTCTACACCTGTTATATATCAGACAAAAACCCCCCAAAAACCAGAAATGTGAGTAATTCAAAGACACCTACCCATCCATGGAAGAAAGACTATTTTTTTTGGAGGCGGGGGGGGGGGTTGTTTTCTTCAGAAGAGCAGGTCACTTTCTTTTCTTTTCTTTTCTTTTCAAAGTTTATCTTATGCATGATACAGAATGCACTGAGAGAGAGAGACAGAGAGAAAGGGCATGTGCATGGACACAAGTGTATTGCTGCAGGGCTAGATATTTAAGCCATGGTCACCCTTCTAGGATCCAGTTCCCTCTGCACAGTGTTAGAAGACTATGCTAGGGGGGTCACCTGCAGAGGGGCTATTTTCAACTTCACTGAAGTTGAATGTAATCATTATGACAAAAGAAGTGCAAACTGGGCCAATTCTGATCAAGTTAGTTTTGACCTCATTTCTTATATATTTGGTTAGATATAACTTATTCTTAAAGCTAAATTTTGGGGGGCTTGCTTGAACTAAAACAAAATGAGAAACTCTAAAAGGAAAAGAAAAAAATTCTTCCAATGTAAATGATCTTTTGCTCTCTTTTTGCCATAAGGCATGTAGGTTTAGAACAGGTTGTTTTCAAGAACTATTCGTTTCAGATGAGGTTCAACTCGTAGTTATTTAAAAAAAATTTTTTTATAGAATATATCATCTGGAGTACGCTAAAATTATCCCATCCCTTCCCCTTGGTGGTTTAATGCTAGACTTACAAAATCAGAATCTTTAAAAATTAGAGTGTAAGATTTCACATTTTTAACATGATCCCCAGTTGATTAAGAAACTCTGAAATTCTGAAAACCACTGAATTGAATAGATTATACTTTCTTAAAAAAATACTCTTGGCTTTGTTTCACACAGGATAATGGGCTCTTTTATGGTCTACATTTAATTTCTGAATGTTTTTATGTAATAAAAAATGGAGAAATGCTGTCAGAATTTTTTTTTGTACATGTGAAAATCAAGTAGATGTTTAAATTCAAATTATTATACAGTCCTTCCTCTTTAAAACTGTAACCATGAAAAGAATTTATAACAATGGAAAACCAAGTTGACCTAGAATGGTTCAAATATAAGAGTAACATCAATGAGAATCACAAAAGGAATAGAAAAGTTACCACATGAGTGGGACTGAAGCCATAAAAATTCTAGTCTTTTGATCTAATAGATGTAATGGGTAACGAGGAGTGGGATACCTTTAGAGTGACATGTACTAAAAATTCTCCCTACAACAGGGAGAGAAGGCAAGGAGCAGACAAGAACTAAGTTTATTACTTGAAATTAGAGCATTTGGTGCGCATTTCTTAGAGGTAAAGAAAGCTATTTAAACCAAAAAAGAAAAAAAAAAAAATTCAGATTACTGTTTGTAGCTACAGCACTTAGCAAGTTGTTCATTCAGTAGGGAAGATGAACAAAGATACCACTTCAGAGTGGGCAATGAAAAATATTCCAGAGGTGGAGTACTTTGGTCTAATGGTAATAACATGCTGTTTAAGAGAAGACACAGTTCACCTGATGATTTCAGTTTGACTCCTGGAAAAATTGGCCTCAGACATGCCAGGAATGCACAAGTGACCAAGATTCCACTGGCTGGTAGACTTGAGAGGAAGCAATGTGGCATGACCAGAGGATGTCTCTATCTCTCCCTTTCTGTCTCCTTCTCTATCACTCATGTGTGTGTACACATACTCTATCATGAATTAAAAAAAAAAGTTAAAAAAATCCCAGTAGTGTGTGATTAAGACTACAATAGCCTCAATCTCACCAAGAGGAGAAACTGTCAAATGCTCTTACAGGATCTGGTTTCAACATTAGGTTAGGGGTAGTAAAGAACAATTTCAAAATTACTAGAGAGAGGGGGTAAACCCAGCAGAGAAAGTGATAGGTGAATATATTATTGATAAAGCATTAAAGATTCTCACATAGTAATCCCAACAGCATCAAGTTATCTAATGCCAATATATAAAACAGAATTGAAGTTTAAATTTGTTTCACATGAAATTAATTTAAATTTTTTTAGCCTGATAAAAGTTAAAATAAAAAAAGATTTAAAACGTGCAATGAAATAAGTAAAAAAAATAACTTCCATTTAAAAAGGATAAGAAATTAAACAGTGAAACTGGTCAAAAAAAGAGGCGACTACTAAGAAGAAGAAAAGGTGAATATTAAAAAGAATCAATTAGAAATCTTGAAAATTGAAAAAATCACTAAAGTGTTAATTAATGATATAACACTATGGCAAACCAAGAATGAGCATGATTTTTTTTTAAAGAATTAGTTAATTGGAGAGTGATACTTACAAAAATATCTAGAATGCAGGAGAGAAAGAAAGAGTTAAAAAATTTGGAAAAAATATTATAGAGACATATGTCATATTGGATTAGAACCTACCCTAATGACCTCATTTGTCTTCGTTATCTTTTTAAAGACTCTATCATCAAATACAGTCATGTTCTGAGATACTGAAGGTTAGGACTTTTACATAATAAATTTTGGAAGACACAGTTCAGGCCGTAACAGGATGGAAAATATTTAAAATACTTGAGAATGCAGAGAAATGATAACTCTGAAACAGCGCTAATAGAAATGTTAATGACAAAACCATATCTGAGAGCAATTCAATAATAAGTAATTTAAAGATGTGCTTATCTTTCATCCAGCAATTCTACTTTTAAGAACTTAGAAAAACTTGCACATGGGCACAAGTTAATATGTACAAGAAATGATTACTATGTATGGATATACTGTATTACTCAAAATAAGTGAAATAGGCCCATATAAATCCATAATGTCACATGAAAAAGTAAATTGCACAGTTGTATATGTATTATGAAATCCATATTTCATAATACATATGAAATATGTATAATCCATAATCCATAATACATATGAAATATGGATTATGTATGTATGTATTATTATTATATATGTATTATGAAATCCAATTTACAAACAAATACCAGTGTATATTGCAATGTGTGATGATATGTAGAATAGCTTAAAATGTGCATACTTCGGTAAACATTATGTTTAAAATATTATTTATATCTTGAGGTGGAAGGGATAAAGACATTTAGATCATGGGTGGGTACCCAAGGATGGTAAGCAGAATAATGGGCCTTTAACTATGTCTCCATTCTAATTATGAGAACCTTTGAGAATATTTTTGGTTTTGTTTTTATTTTATACAGTTAATCACTGTACATCACCACAGCTCATAAAATGAATTTTCTTAGCATGTATACACTGCATATCAGTCTAGTTAAAAATATTATCATACAGATTATTAACAGACAATCCTCCATTTCTGTGTCCCTTAAATGTCTTACCTTTCTATTTTTCTCCTTGATTCCCTTTTTCTCATGCTTCTCTTCTCCTCACACACTCCTCCCATGCTGCTTCCAGTATTTGCAACCATTCTCCATGCTTCTATATCCTCCAATCTCTCAGTTTCTACCATAGAGTACAGACATTCGGTATATATTAAGTGGAGACATATAATGTCTCTCTTTGATAATCTGGCTTGCTTCACTCAGCAGTAAATCTTCCATATTTGTCCACTTTCTATCAAAGATCAGGGTCTTGTTTTAATTTATTTATTTAATTTATTTCTAAAAAAGTTATATATTTGGGGACCAGTGGATGGCGTTGTGGTTAAGGCACTGGATACTTCCACATGGCCGATCACAGTTCCAGCCTCAGACCTGGAGGGACTTGCTTTCTCAATCTCACTTTCCCTTTCTCTCTCTGGTCAAATTAAAACAAACAAAATTAAGTGAATAATTCTTTAAACATATTTATTTATTTAATTCCATTTGTTATTATTATTATTTCTAATTTGACCAGACAGAGAGAGTGAAAGGGAAAACGAGAAAGCAAATCACCAGGTTCAGGACTTGAACCACAGTCAGCCATGTGGGAATCCAGCACCCTTAGCCACCACACTTCCTGCTGGCTCCAAGGAATCTTTTTCTTTTTTTTTTTTTAAAAAAAAAAACAACTAATTTATTACCTTTGTAATATAAGTTACAGATAATCCTTACCAGTTTATTTCTTTTTTAAAATTTATTTATTTTTTATTTCATTTTCTTTTATACATTCAATCACATTCTTATTTGTCTTACAAAATGGATATTTCAACAGGTGAACATCTCTCCCCAACACAGTTGACAAAACCACAAAACATCCTCAACAGACAATACCACACCTCCCTGTGATGTCAATACTTTACCTCCCTATTTTTCTTCTAAATGTCCTTCCTCAGACCCTCCTCTTGCACACATACTCTATCTGGTATTTACATCTATATACTGTGTTTCTATATCCTTTAGTGAATTTTAGTCATAGAGTGTGGACACTTGGTATATATTAAGTGGGGACATATAATGTCTCTCCTTCATAGCCTGGCTTCCTTCACTTAGCAGTAAACCTTCCATATTCATCCACTTCCTGTCAAAAGCCAGGGTATTGTTTTTTTATTTTTTTTTAATGACTGAATAATATTCCATTGAGTATATTTGCCACAGTTTTTCCATCCATTTATCTGTTCATGGGCATTTGGGTTGTTTCCATGACTTAGCAATTGTGAATAGTGCCGCAATAAACATCAATGTGCAAGCACTTTTCCGATTAAGTATTCTTCTGTCCTTTGGGTAGATACTAAGGAGTGGGATTGCTGGATCATATGGTAGTTCTTTCTGTAGATTTTTGAGTAAGCTCCAAATTGTTCTTCACAGTGGCTGGATCAATTTGCATTTCCACCAGCAGTGTAAGAGAGTCTCCCTTTCATCACACCCCCACCAGCACTTATCATTTTTTGTTTTTTAAATCTTGGTCATTCTGACTGGGGTTAGGTGGTATCTCATTGTTGTTTTGATCTGCATTTCTCTTACAATGAGGGATGTTGAGCATTTTTTCATATGCCTTTTAGCTATTTATATGTCATCTTTAAAGAGTGTTTTTTTCAACTCATTCTCCCATCTTTTAACGGAATTGATCGTCTTTTTTTGGAACAGCTGCTTGAGTTCGTTGTGAATTCTGGTTATCAGTCCCTTATCTGATGCATAGTTTACAAAAATATTTTCTCATTCTGTGGACTGTCTATTCACACTAATTACTGTGTCTTTTGCCATGCAGAAACTTCTTAGTCTGATGTAATCCCACTTGTCTATTTTGGGGATTATCGACTGTGCGTTGGGGGTCTTATTATTAATGGCTAAGTGGTATTACATAGTGTATATGTGCCACACATTCTCAATTCATTCATCTGTTCCTGGAAATTTGGGTTGGTTTTATGTCTTAGCAATTGTGAATAATGCTGCAATAAGCATGGATGTGCAAGCACTTTCTTGACTGTGCATTTTCCTATCCTTTGGGTTGATACCCAGGAATGGAATTGCTGGACCATATGGTAGTTCTCTTTGTAGATCTTTGAGGAAGTTTTATATTCTCCACAGTGACTACTAATTTACGTTCTCACCAACAGTGTAGGAGAGTTTCCTCATCACCACAGTCTCACCAGCACTTACCATTTCTTACTTTTTTAATCCTAGCCATTGTGACTGGGGTTAGGTGGTTTCTCATTTTGATTTTGATTCACATCTCCCTTATGATAAGGGATGTTGAACAGTTTTTCATATGCTTTTTGGCCGTTCACATGTCTTCCTTAGATATCTATTCAGCTCATTTGCCAATCTTTTAATTGGGTGATATTCCATGGTAAAGGAGAATTAAATTTATGAATACAATTAAGCTTATTAATCAACTGACCATAAAATAGGGAAATTATTTTGTCGTATTTGGATAGGTCCAATGTCATCACACAGATCCTTAAAAGTGAAAGGAGACAGAAGATTCAGTTTCAGAGTGATGCATCATGAGAAATACTTGACCCGCCATTGCTAGTTTTGAAAATGGAAGGTTGCTATAAGACAAGGATTGCAGGCATCCTCTGGACCAGGACAAGAAAAGGAAACAGATTGTTAATTGAGTCTCCAGAAAGAGCCTGGCCAACACCTTGATTTTAGCCTAGTGTGACCCATGTCAGACTTCTGCATTTTTTTAAACCATGAAGTTTTTGAAAAATTGTTACAGCAAAAATATTGAACACTAATGTGTTGAGGGATTCATTCATTTCTGTAATACTTTATTACTTCAAAAAATAAAACTATAACATATAAATCTCATTTTTCTTTCCTATTATGTCAGCTACACCAAGTCATTTTCTTATTAGTCTCCAACTAGAAGGGACTTCACAGTGACAGCCAGAAGTTAGATTAAAATGACCGGCAGTCCTGTGAAACATTCAATGCCTGGGGTGTTTCAAATCTTGCAGATGCTTTAGATAGTGGTTCAAAAAAGTAGCAATTATTGTTATGATCATATCTTTACATTGTTATATGTTCATTGCCACAGCTTTATTTGGTCTCTGAAGGATCAATGTTTTTCTTAATATTGTGGACTATTTTTTTTGTTCAGCACATTTTTACAATTACCTTTGGCCACAGACATTCATCACTGGAGCAGATATGATAATGCTATTAATTTCTTTTAAGAAACTTGGGTGATTTTCTTAAGAAAAAAAAGAAAAACAAAATAGAAAGTGTTCTCATCTAGGGTCCATTCAGCTATAATTCCTTCTTGGTGAATGCAAAATATTTCTAATGGTCCACCACACACTGCACTAAAATATAATTTCTGGTTATGCTTTCTTTCTGATAACACTGAATTTCTCTTCCTTCAACTCTCTACCTTCCAAGTATTCTATCTGAATAATTTTTATAAATTTTGAGTTGTAAACAATTGGCAGTTTATCACCCTCTTTCATAATTATTCTTCATGTAACCAAATGTATTTTAAATTACTTTTTTTTTCAGGATCATTTTATTTATACTAACCATCTCAATGTAATCTTATCATGGACTTTGTTAATCTTACTTTATTTTCTTTTTGAAGAGGTTTTTGCTGTAGGGCGTGTACACTTGCCAGAAAGACAGAGAGAGACAGAAAGTGAGAAATCACCCCACAAGGGAGATGGCCACACCACCATGTCTTCTCCTCCATTCTCCTCTCAGGATCTTGGGCACACACGCACACACACTTGGTGTGAGTTTAAGCACCGAGACTGGAGACTCAAACCACGGTCGACTACATAAGAATCCAGTGACATAGCCATTATGCCAACGGCTGGTCCCATGCTGCTTATTTTTTTTTTTTAACCAGCGTTTATTATGACAAATCATTTTAAATTTTAGCCTTTGTGGAGATTTATAGGAGAGATATCATTTTAGCTTCAACTTCCTTGATGGCTAATGATAAGCCTTTGACTAAATAGATATTTATATCAAACAAGTTATATATATGTATATATATGTGTGTGTGTGTGTGTGTGTGTGTGTGTGACTTTAAGAATTGTACCTATTAAAAAATTAGGGTGGCAGGGCCGGCAGATAGTATGGTTGGGGTGCCGGACTCCCACATGGCTGCCCGCTGTACAAGTCCTTCACCTGGCAGTTTGCTTTCTCACTTTCCCTCTCTGTCTCTGTTCAGATTTAAATAATAATAATAATAACAACAACAACAACAACAGATAAAATTAAATAAAATTAACTAAAAATTTAGGATGTCTGTCTTTTCTTCATTTGAGGACTTCTTCATGTCTTCTGAATGTGAGCTCTTTTTATCTTTTCTCTCTGTGACTTGTCTTTTTACTCTTAACTATGTTTTAGATGGCCAGAATATCTTAACTCAATGAAATTCAATTTTGCAGTTTTTAATGGCTAGTATTTTTCTGTGTTCTGTTTAAAAAAACTTTGCCTAGACCAAGGTCATAATAATATTTTCCTCTAGAAGATTTATTATTTAACATTTAGGTCTATGATCCATATCAAATTAATTTTTGTGTATAGTATGAAGCAGCCATGGTTCATTCTTTCCTATTTATGTATTCAGTTGTTCCAACATCATTTATTGGAAAGATATACTTCTATTGAAATGTAAATATTCCATTAAAGTAAATTGGGTAACCAGTTATGTGTGAATCTGTGAATTCTAGTCTATTCCATTGGTATATTTGTATATTCTTTTACCAATATCTTCTTATTTTAATTACAGTCATTTAAAATAAGTATTGATATCTGCTAGTGTAGGATATTAGACATTGGTCTTTTAAAGATTATCTTGGCTAGTATAAATCCTTTATATATATATATATATATTTTAGAATCAACTAGAATTGTTCACACAACAAATGTGCTGGCATTTTTATTAAGATTGTATTGAGCCTCTAGATCAATTTGAAGAGAGTGGACATTTTAACAACCTCTCCCCTTTTTATTCACAAATATTGAATATATTTGCATTTATTTAAGACTTCTTTAATTTTCTTACAGGTTTTATTATATTTATATATAATATTTTTGATGCTGAATAAATGATGTTCTTTTACAATAACATTTTTCAATTGTTTCTTTCTAGCATATAAAAACACATTTTTCAATGTTAACTTAGTATCTATAGATCATTAATTTACTGTGTCTAAATATTAATTTACTTATTAATTATGAAAGTTTTAAAATTATTTTAGATGTTTTTATGTACATATTCATATCATCTGTGAATCTTGGCAATATGATTTATTTCCCTTTGTATTTTAAACCTATTTTTCTTGAATTATTAAAAATACATTTTTGAGGGGACCAGCAGGTGGTGTGGTGGTTAAGGCACTTAACATGGCCGACCAGGGTTTGAGTCCTGAATCTGGTGGCTTCCTTTCCCACTTCCTCTCTCTGTCACTCTCACCCTCTGCCTCTCTCTCTGGTCAAATTAAAAAAAAAAATGAATGAATAAATAAAATAAAATAAAATAAATAATTTAAAAATAATATTGTTAAATACAAGCATAGTGAATATCCTTATGTTTTTAAAATTATTTTATTATTTTTTTTATTTACAGTTAATCTATGTACATCTGTATAATGTACAGTATGATTTTTCAAAGCTTGTGTGCAGTGCATGATAATCAAATCAAGGACATTACCATAGACGTCATTTTTTTGTTTTTATTTTTAAGGCTTTTACCAAAGGGTGCATGCACTTGCCAGATAGAGACACTGACAAGGAATGTGAGAAATCTTCTACGGGTGATGGCCATGCCACAATCTCTTCTCCATTCTCCTCTTGGTATTTTTTTCACACATACTCACATAGTCCCAGTGTGATTTTTCAAACCACTGGGTCTGGGACTTGAACCACAGTTGGCCATGTGGGAGTCCAGTGCCTTAACCACCGTACTACCTGCTGGCACCTGAATACATTATTTTCAGCAGAAAATGGTACATTCTTGAGTCTGTTAAACTTCCCTGAGCTCCCCCACTCGCCCCTTATTATCCACCTTTCCCTTACAGTCTCTGGTATCTGTGCTTGCCTCACCACTATTATATCTTCAGATCTTTCAATTTCTGTCTTAGAGTGCAGACATTTGATATATACTGATTGGGGATGTATAATGTCTTTCATAGTCTGGCTTATTTTGCTTAGCCTTACATCTTTTATATTCACCACTTTGTGTCAAATAACAAGAATGTCATCCTTTATGGCTGAGTAGTACTCCATAGTGTGTATGTGCCATATTTTTTTCAATCATCTATTCTAGGACACTTAGGTCTATTCCATGTCTTAGGGGTTGTGAATAATGCTGTGATGGGTATGTGAATATCTTTCTGATTGAATATCCTTTGGCTAATACTGGGGAATGGAATTACTGAGTCATGCGTTAGTCCTATTTATTGTTTTTTGAGGAACCTCCATGTGGTTTTCCACAATGGCTTTCAAATTTATATTCCCACCAACAGTATAGGATGTTCCCTTTTCAACACAGACTCACCAGCACTTGTCATTCATTTATTCTTTCATCCTTTCTTTCTTTTTCTTTCCTTTTTTTTTTTTTTTGATCATAGCCATTCTGACTGGTGTTAAGTGGTAATTCATTGTGTTTTCGATATGCATTTTCCTTATGATAAGAGATATTGAACATCTTTATTCATATGCTTTTGAACATTCATATTAGAGAGTTGTCTGTTCAGTTTGTTTGTCCATCTTTTAATTGGATTACCCTTTTTGTTTGTTTGTTTCGTTTGAGGGTGAGCTGCTTGAGTTCCTTATATATTCTGATTATCAATCTCTTATTTGATCCATAGTTATCAAATATTTTCTCCCATTCTGTGGGTTGTTTCTTTGCTTTATTTATTGTTTCTTTGGTGTGCAGCAGCCTTTCATCTTGATACAGTCCCGTGTGTCTATTTTTTGAATTATTGCCTATGCTTTAGGGGTCTTATTTAAGAAACTGTTGCCTACTTCAATGCCTTCCACTGTTTTCCCTGTGTTTTCCCTGTGTTTTCCCATGGTGTGAGTTCTTTGAGAGATCTTTTTGCTATAGAGTGTGGGCAGTCACCAGAGAGACAGGTAGAGAAGAGGAAGTGAGAAATCACCCATGGGGGGATGACCATGGCACAATACCTTCTCCTCCATTCTTCTCTTGAGATTTTAGTCATGCATGCACAAATGCCTGGTGTGTTTCAAGCTACTGGGTCCAGGACTTGAACTACAGTCAACCATGTGTCATGGCAGTCCAGTACCTTAACCAATATGTCACCTGCTGTTCCATAGCTTAAGGTTTTTACAATTAGATCTTTGATCTATTTTGAGTTTATCTTTTTATTTTTCACATTTTAAATTTTATTCTATAATTTATTATTTACATTTAATCACTGGGGACCAGCATATGGCGTAATGATTACGTCACTGGATCCCATATAGTTGACTGCAGTTCCAGTCCCAGACTCAGAGCATTTAAAACTCTCCAGGCACGTGTGCATGCATGCCCAAAATCCTGAGAGGAGAGTGGAGGAAAGAAGGGATTGTCGTGTGGCATTCTCTCTTGGAGTGACTTCTTGCTTTCTGGCTCTCTGGTGAATGCATGTGTCCTATAGTAATAACTTCTCTTAAAAACAAATGCAGTATTTTTAATCATCATACATCTTTACAGCATACACTATGGTTTTCTTTTCTTTATTTTTTTCTCATGATCCCCTCCTCCCATTGTCCATAACCCTCCTACACTGTCTCTTATATCCACAGTTGCGCTTCATGTTTTTATACCTTGCAGTCTTTCAGTTTGTGCCATGGAGTGCAGACATTCAGTATATATTAAATGGGGGACATACAATGCTTCTCTTTTATAATCTGGCTTACTTCACTTATAATTTAATCTTCCATATTTGTACACTTTCTATCAAATGCCATGGTTTCATTGTTATTTATGGCTTAGTAGTATTTCATTGTGTATATGTGCCACAGTTTTTCAATCCATACCTCTGTTCTTGGGCATATCGAGATTATCTTTGATAATGGTGAGACAGAGATCCAGCTGAATTTTTCTATCAGTGAATGTCTAGTTCTTTCAGTGCCATTTGCTGAAAAGTCTTTCTTTTCTCCCACTAGATTGTCTTTTGTCAAAGATCAGTTGACCATAAGTATGAAGATTTATTTCTGAATTCTATATACTGTTCCATATATGTGTCTATGTGTCTGTTTTGAGCCATGCTGCTTTGATTATCACAGCTTTGTACTATATTCTAAGATGAGATGTCTCCTACTTTATTCTTTTTACACAGTATTGCCTTGGAGATACACAGCCTTTTATGATTCCAGACAAATTTTATTACTGCTTTTTCTATCTTTCTGAAAAATGTCACTGTTATTTTGGTTGAAATCAGGTTGAATTTGTAAATTAATTTGGGTATAATTGACATTTTGATTATATTGATTCTTCTTATTCAAGAATGAGGAATATCTTACTAATTTTGATTATATTGATTCTTCTTATTCAAGGTTGAGGAATATCTTTCCACTTTTTTGGTATCATATTCATTTTTTTCCCCTATAGTTTTCCTTGTAGTGGTTTTTAAAATCTCTTTAGTTAGGTATATTCCTAGGTATTTTATTATTTTTTGTAGATTTTGTAAATGGGGTTGTTTTCTTCAGTTCTGTCTCAGTCTGGCTATTGTTAGTTGTCCCGGCCCATGGGACAGTCGAACAAGTTTCCTGAGGGAAGGGGTGAGAGACAGGACAAACAGCACGGAGACGACACAGTGTTACTGCTCTTCAGGATCGTCCATTTATTGTGGGCCAGGGATCATGGTTATATACACGTTGGTGAGCCATGACTGGCTGCTCTATATGCCAATCATAAGATAGCCAATCGTGGCCTTTGGCATTGTGTAATTGTTTTGCTTTCTGAGAACTAAATGGTGATAGTAAGAGACTCATGAAAATGGCCTCTCGGACTTGCAGATGTACAGTTTCCCACAGTTAGTCTTTAAAAACTCTGTAGACGTTCATATATTGGTGTTTCATCTTGCTAGTATACTGAATTCACTAATTACTCCTAGGAGTCTTTTCATGGATTTTTTTTTAAATTTTCTCTTTCTCTTTACATATAAGCATGTCATCTGAAAATGGAGACATTTTCACTTCTTTTCCTATTTTAACACCTGTCATTTTACTCTCTCACCTGGTTACATTTGCTAGAACTTCCATTACTGTGTTTAAAAGCAGTGGAGAAAGTAGATAGCCTTGTCTTGTTCCAGTTCTTAGTGGGAAAGCTTCCCGTTTTTCCCAATTTAGTATGAAGTTAGTATGGGTTTCTTTATTCTGTTGAGGAATGTCCCTCATATACCAGTTTTGCCCAAAGGACTATTATATTTTATGATATGCTTTTTCTGCACCAACTGATGTAATCATATAATTTTATCTTTCCTTCTCTTAATGTGATCAATTACATTTACTGTTTTGTGTATGTTGAATGATCCTTACATCTCTGGGATAAAGATTATGATGTATAATCTTTTTAATGTGCTATTGTGTTCTGTTTGCTAGTATCTTGTTGAGGATTTTGCTTTTTGTTTGTTTTTTATTTTTGCTATAGGGTGCGTGAGTTCATTAGTTGGAGAAAGAGAAAGAGAAAGAGAAAGAGAAAGAGAAAGAGAAAGAGAAAGAGAAAGAGAAAGAGAAAGAGAAAGAGAGGGAGAGAGAAGCACCCTCAAATGTGAATGATTACCCGTAATCTCTTCTCCTCGATTCTCTTCTTGGTATTTTGGACATAAACACACATGTGCTGGGTGTGTTTTTCAAGCCACCAGGTCCAGTACTCAACACAGGCAGTCAGCCATATGAGATCCAGCCTCCTTAACACCCCCTCCCCCACAAGCTGGCCCCTTGTTGAGGTCTTTTGCATCTGATTAAAACATGCCCTAGTCTGCCTTTGGTATTAGGTGATGAAGGCTTCATATAATGAGTTTGGAAGGGTTCCTTCCTTTTGGATCTTAGAAACAGTTTGTGGGGAATTCAGATTAATTCTCCTTTAAGAGTATTGTAGAATTCAGAAGTGAAACTATTGAGACCTGAACTTTTTCTTGTAGGGAAGCTTT
>NW_006159555.1:1465499-1499066 GCF_000334495.1 Tupaia belangeri chinensis
TAGGGAAACTTTTATTACTGATTCAATCTCATTGCTTGTTATTGGCTTATTCTTCCTATTTCTTCCTGGTTCAATCTAGGTCTTTGCGTGCCTAGGAAATTGTCCATCTCATCTGGGTTTTCTAGTTCATTGGTGTATAGTTGTTAGTAGTATTCATGTTCTTTTGTATGTCTGATATGTCTTTTGTAATATTGCTGGTATCATTACTGATTTTATTTAACTGGTACCTTTCTCTGTTCTTTGTAAATAACTTGATGTTTCCCTTCTACTATTCTTAGAATATTGTCTTTGTCTGATTTTTACTAGTTTGGCTATGATGTGCCTTAGAAAGAATCTTCTTATGTTGATAAGATTTGTCATTCTTTATATTTTGTGGATCTGGATGTCTGTGTCTTTAGATTTGGAAAGTTTTCAGATTATATTTCATGAAAAAAATTTCCATGTGTGTTTGCTTTGTGTAATACTATTATGTAGCTACTTGGCTACTTGATGGTGTCCAGGAGTTCCCATATATTGTCTTAATTAATTTTTATTAAATTTTTTGAGAGAGATTTTTGTTAGAGGGCACGTGCACTTGCTGGAGAGATAGAAAAACAGAAAGTGAGAAATCAACCCCCAGGGGATATGGCCATGTTGCAGTCCCTTCTCCTCCATTCTCCTCTCAGGATGTTAGGCATGCATACACACACACCTGGTGTGAGATTCAAGCTGCATCTTTTTGGCACTTTTCACTAAACCAGAGTTTTTGTCTTTAAGATCAGAGATTTTTTTTTTCTTCCGCATAACCTAACCTGTTATTAATATTTTTGAAGGAGATTTTGATTTCCTGTAGTTTTCTTCTCTACAAGTTCTGTTTTATTCTTGTTTAGGGTGATTATTATCTCTTTATGGAATTTCTTCTTCATGTCATAGAATGATTTTCTTATCTCCCGGAATTGGTTGTCCATTTTCTTACATTTCACTGAGTATGATGTTATGTTGAATGTTCTAAACTACTTTTTCTAATATTTCTACGTTTTCTTTTATGTTACTCATTATTGGTGAGGAGTTATTGTTTTCATTTTGAGGAAGAAGTATTTCCCTTTTATTTAAGATTTTTTAAAAGAATTATTTCATTCAACTTTATTTATTGATTGATTTCAATTTGCCTGGAGAGAGACAGAGTAAGACAGAGAGATAAAGAGGGAAAGTAAGAAAGCAAACCTCAAGGTCCGGGACTCAAGCTATTGTCAGCCAGTGCCCTTAACCACCATGCCACCTGCCGGCCCCTCCTTGTTTTTTCTATATCTTGTGTCTGTATATTGATTTTTAGGTCTCTGGTGATGTGGTCACTACATCCTAATTTTTGGAGTGTGTTCTGTAATATCAGTGGTGGGGGAGGGGGACAACAGCTCTAGAATACATGTGCGCCCCTGACAAAACGGTTCAGATGCGGCTGGAAGTCAGTTACTTCTTCCATATCAGACAGAATTTTGCAGCCTGTACATGAGGCAGTTCAGGGGTTCCAGAAGAGCTCACTGAATCAGTTGGAGTGGGAAACCATTCTTCTGGACTTGGAGGTAGAATGCAGGCCTATTCTGCCTGCAAGACATGAAGTAGAGGCCTAATTCTTCTCTTTGGTTTGGGTGTGCTCTCTTTTGCATCCTTTGGTTCCTGCAATCTGTAGAGACTTAATTACAAATGAAATTACTATGCTAGTTGCTTGCAGGATGTGTAACTCTCTTGCCAGCATTGGGGGAAGTGAGGTGGGAGGTCCAATGTTTTTCTTTTGTTTGTTTTTCAAAATGTTTTTCTGAAACTTCATGTTCCTGTGATTCCCTATGATGTGTGTTAGGTTGGTGCCAGTTTTCTTGTTCCTCTGTGGCTGGTAGTGCTGGACTTTATGGTGGGAGTCTGGGGTTTGGAGTTTCAAAGGAGGATGTCTTTCATTTTTCTCCTTCAGAGGGGAAGTCATAATGGAGAGGAGGAGCAGTCCTCCAGAGACTCACTGGGTTCATGTGACTGGCTTCTAAGTTAGCAGTAAGAAACGATGTGGTCTGGGAGTTCTGGCCAGCTTCCTCCTGCCCCCATCAGTCCTGCTTTGTTCCTCTCTCTGTGGGGGCTACTATCAGGCAGTGGCTGTGGCCCAGGGACCTGCAGGCTGCAGAGGTATTGGCAGTCAGCCCTCGCGTTTGGCAGTGGCCATGTTTCCCTATCATATTTTGTAACCAAAGGGAAACATTTTCAATAGCCTACCATTAAGTAAAATGCTAACTGTAGAATTTTTGTGGTGAAATTTTATCAGATATGCTATTACTGATATGTAATTTCTATTACTAGTATCCTTAGAACTTTTATATTCATAATTAAAATATTTTCTTTAATTTTTTTTTTAAAGAGATATTTTTTGCTAGAGGATGTGTGTGCTTGCCGGAGAGACAGAGAGAGACAGAGTAACAGAAAGTGAGAACTCACTCCCTAGGGGAGATGGCCACACTGCAATACCTTTTCCTTCATTCTCCTCTCGTGATTTTGGGCATGCACACACACACACACACACATCCGGTGTGAGTTTTAAGCTGCTGGGTCTGAGACTCGAACTGCGATTGACTACATGGGAGTCCAGTGACATAGCCATTATGCCATCTGCTGGCCCCTGTAATTGTTGTTACAGGGCCTGTGTGGGCTTGCTGGAAACAGACAGTGACAGAAAGAGAGAGAAAGTGAGAAAACATCCCCCAGAGAGTATCACCATGTTGCAATCTCTTCTCTTACATTCTCTCAGGATTTTGGGCACATACATAAATGTGCCTGGTATGTTTTTCCACCTGCTAGATCCAGGACTCAAAGCATGCAGTCAACCATGTAGGATCCAGCTGCCTTAACTTCTACACCATCTGCTGGTCCTCAAAGCTTTTATTATGAACAAATTTTAGATTTTTATCCAATTATTTTTATGCATATATTGAGATGATAATTTAAAAAATTCTGTTAAAATTTAATGATAAAATGATACATTACACTGCTGAATTTTCATATTTAACCCAACCTTGTACTCTTTCTTGGCAATTTTATATACTGATAAATATAATGATAATTATACATATTAATACATATATTTATTTATCAATATCTTATTTAGGGTTTTTGCATCAATGTTTGTAAGACTTATTTACTGATATTTTTCTTATAAGACTTATTTACTGATTTGTCATTTTTCATAATATAATGTTCTTGTTAGATTTTAGTGTCTGGGCATATTGGTATCAGGGACAGTAGGAAGTGTTTTTTTCTTTCTGTATTATTTGGAAGTGTGCATGTGAAATTTATATTACATTTCCTTAAATGTTTTGTAGAATTCACTGTTGAAACCATCTGGGCCTAGAGTATTTTTTCTGCAAAAATTGTTTTTAAAGCTCCATTGAGGTATAATTGACATGTAATACATTACAGAAATTGCAAAACAACTTGATAAATTTTGATGTATGTATATATCCATGAAACTGTCACTACAATCCAGATAATGAACACATCCATCACCTTTGAAATCCTTTCCTCTCACCCTTCTCCTCTTCTCTGATGCCAGGCAACCATTGATATGCATTCTGTCATTGTGTATTAATTTGCATTTTCTAGAATTTTATGTAAACAAAATTATACAGTATATATTATTTTTGCTACTTTCAGTCAACATAGTCATTTAGATGTACATTCAAGTTGTGGTTGTATCAGTAGTAATCATCTGTGAGAAAGGTTTAATTATAAATGTCTTTTTTTGCCTTAATTTTTTAAATACATTTTTAGTTTTAAAAGATTTTAATTTTTCATATTTTAATTGACATAAATATTGTATATATTACCATGCACAAAATGATGTTTAGGGGCTGGTTCAGTGGTGCAGTGGTAATACACTGCTCAAACAGAAATAGACCATATGGGAGATCGATCACGGTTCCAGCCCCCAGTCTACCTCTACCTGCCAGGTGCATGGGACCATGATCCTGGAAGACTGGGAAGGCTGTGGGGGGAAGGATGGCAACATGAGAGCCTGCTGAGGGTGCTTGTCTTTCTCTTTCTCTCACATAAAAAAAAAATAAGGAGGAAAAAAAATGATGTTTTGAAATATGTATGCACTTTAGAATAGCTAACATATTTTCTGTGGTGAGAATCCTTAAATCCAATCTCAGTGATTTTTATGAATGTAATAAAATGTTTATTTTCACTATGTGGTATAATGGAGCTATCAAACTTATTCCATCTATCTAACTGAAATTTTGTGTCTTTTGACGACATTTCCTAATCCCCTCCTTTGTCTTCTGTGGCCCCATTCCAGTAGCCACCATTTTTCGCTCTCCTTTTGAAAGTTTAACTTTGTTAGATTTCCTATGTAAGTGACATTATATGGTATTTGTCTATCTGTGCTTGGTTTATTTCACTTAACCTAATACATTTCAGTTTTATGCATGCTGTCACAAATGACAGGATTTCCTTCTTTTTAATGGCTGAATTGTATTCCATATTTTATATATATATGTATATATATATATATATATATATATATATATATATATACATCTCACATTTTCTTTATTTACGTGTTGATGGGCACTTAGGATGATTCCATATCTTGTCTTTTGTGAATAGTGCGGTGGTGAAATGGAGTCCAGGTATCTCTTTGACATACTTATTTCATTTCTTATAATGAAAATGGAGTGCAGATAAGATCTCTCTTTGACATATTTCATTTCCTTTGTATATAAACCAAGAAGTGGGATTGCTGGATCATGTTACATTTTCTTTTTCTTTTTCTTTCTTTCTTCTTCTTCTTTTTTTTCTTTTGTAAGACAGATTTTTGCTGTGGGGTGTATGCACCCACTAGAGAGACAGAGAGAGATAAAGAGAAATCACTCCCCCAGGGGGAGGATGACCATGCTAGAATCTCTTCTCCTTCATTCTTCTCCTGAGTTTTTGGGCAAACACACACATGTGCCCAGAGTGAGTTTTAAGCCACTGGGTCCAGGACTCAAAACATGGTCAGCGATGTGAGAGTCCAGTACTTTAAACACTATGCCACCTGCTGGCTCCTCTTTTATTTTTTCTATCTATCTATCTATCTATCTATCTATCTATCTATCTATTTTTAATAAGAGAGAGGAAAAGAGAGAGAAGAGAAAGAGTAAGCAAGAGGTTGAGTGCTTTATCTCCCCCAGGACACCAACTGGGGACCCTTTGGTGCTTTGTGCCTTCAGGACAGCAACTAGGGAATTTTGGATGCTTTATCCCACTGTTATGCCATCATTTGGCTCCTTTTATTAATGTTTCATACTTTTCATTACACAGACTTTAATATCCTTGGTTTAACTTGGTTAAATTTATTCCTAAGGTTTTTATTTTATCTTCTTTAGCCATTGTTAAGGAAGGTAATTTTCTTCATTCGTCTTTGGTTAGATTCTTGTAGTGCATTGAAATGCCACTGAAGTTTTTTGCATATTAATTTTTTAAAGAAGATTTTGTTTTATTTTTATCTATCATGAGAGCTAGATAGATAGATAGAAGACAGGGCCTTGACATGCCATAATCCTCCCACCAGACTCCCAGATGGCCAGGATCACAGGTGTGGTGAGTACACCTGACATGTTCAGGTCAACCCAGGATCCCAACCTGAGTCTCCCATGAGGCTCCCTAATTGCATAGCAGTGCCTATTGCCTGTGCAACCATGGCTGGTGGATGTGCATTTATTTTGTACCCTGCAACTTTACTGAATTATTTTTCACATTTTTTGGGGAATCTTAATAATTTTTTTCTCTTTAAGATCATGTTGTCTGCAAATAGGGACGATTATACTTCTTCCTCTCTAATCTCGATGCCTTTTATTTCTTTTTCTTGCTGAATTTTTCTTGGTAGGACTTCCATTACTGTTGAATAGAAGTGTTGTGAGTGGTCAGCCTTGTCTTTTTCCTTATCTAAAAGAAAATGACAGAACTTTGACTACTGAGTAAGATCTTGCCTTTTTTGGGCTGAGGTATATTTCTTCTCTACCTAATTTGTTGGGAGGTTTTTTTTTTTTTTCTTTTTTTGGAGAGGTTTTTGCTACAGGGCATGTGCATTCGCCAGACAGACAGAGAGAGACAGAGAGACAGAAAGCGAGAAGTCACCCCCAGGGGGGATGGCCACACTGCAATCCCTTCTCCTCCATTCTCCTCTTGGGATCTTGGGCACGCACGCACACACACCCAGCGTGAGTTTAAGCCACCAGTTCCAAGACTCGAACCACGGTCAACTTCGTGGAAGTCCAGCGACATAGCCATTATGCTAACTGCTGGTCCCTTTTTTCTTTTTGAATGAAAGGATATAGAATTTTAAAAAATATTTTTCTTTATCTATTAAGATAATCATATGGATTTTGTCCTTTATTTTATTAATCTGATATTTCACATTTCTAGATTTGGGTATATTGAACCATATTTTATACTACAGATAAATTCCCCCCCTCCTCTTTTTCTTTTTTTTTTTTTTTGCTATAGAGCATGTGTGTACTTGCGAGAGAGGGAGAGGGAGAGAGAGACAGAGAGAGAGATATGGAGAGAGAGAGGGAGAGAGAGGGAGAGAGAGAGACAGAGAGAGAGAGATATCACTCCCCAGGGGGTGACTATGCCACAATCTCTTCTCCATTCTCTTACATGCACCCAGTGTGTTTTTCTAGTCACTGGTCTGGGACTTGAACCACAAAGTCAGACATGTGGGATCCAGTTGCCTTAATGACCACACTACTGGCTGACCCCTGGATAAATCCCATTTGATCATGGTGAATGATGCTTTTAGTCTGCTGTTGAATTCTGTTTGCCTATTTACTGATTTTTTTTGAAGGATTTTTGCATCTATGTTCAACAAAAATATTGGCTTATATAATTTTATTTTCTTGTAATTTTCTTGCCTAGATTTGGTTTCAGGGTAATCCTGGCTTCATAAAATGAATTTGGAAGGTTTTTTTTTTTTTAATAATTTGTGCAGGATTGATGTTAGTTCTTTAAATGTTTGGTAGAATTCAACAGTAAAACCATCAGATTTGGTGCTTTTCTTTGATAGGAGGTTGATTTTTCACTGATGCAATCTCCTTACTCATTATTTGTGTGTTGAAATTTTCTGTTTCTTCTTGATTCAGTCTTGGTAGCTTGTATTTGTCTGGGCATTTTTCTGTTTCTTCTAGGTTATCCAATTTGCTGGTTTTTATTTGTTCATGGTAGTCTCTTATCCTTTGTATGTCTGTGGTATCAGTTGCAATATTTCCTCTTTTATTTCTAATTATGTTTGGTCTTCTTAATATTTCTTAGTCTAGGTACAGGTTTGTTAATTTTTTTTTTATCTTTTCAAAAAAAAAACCTCTCAGTTCTTTGTTCTTTTCAGCGTTTTTTCTAGGCTTTATTTTATTTATTTTGGTTCTGATCTTTATTATTTTCTTTCCCCTATTAACTTCGAGCTTCTGCTCCTCTTTTTCTAGGTGCTTGATGTATGGTGTTAAGTTCTTTATTCCCCCCCTTTAAACGTTTAACTTGTTTTTATTCATGATAGAGAGTTTTTGCATGTGAGAAGGATATGCGTGAGAGAGAGGAAGAGAGAAGACACCCTACAGTGAGGCCTGATTATGCCACAATCTTTTTTTCCTTCAATTCTTCATCCTGTCAAGAACCTGGGCACACATGTATGAGTTTAGCATGAAGTAAACAGGGCTGGGATTTGAACTCTGGCCAGCTAAATGGGATCTGGCTTCCTCTGTATAACAGTTACTTGTAATGGCAGAGGGCTAGTTCAGGTTGTTTATTTGAAGTCTTAGTTTTGATACAGGTGTTTATTGCTATAGATTTCCCTTTTAGAATGCCTTTTGCTGTATCCTAAAATTTTGGTATACTGTGTGTCCATGTCCATTTGTCTTAAGATACTTATCGGGACCAGCAGTTAGTGTAATGGCTATGTCGCTGAACTCCCATGTAGTCGACCGCAATTCGAGTCCTGGACATGGTGGTTTAAACTCAGGCTGGGCGCGTGTGCGTGTGTGCCCAAGATCCCGAGAGGAGAATGGAGGAGAAGGGATTGTGGCGTGACCATCCCCCCTGGGGGGTGATTTCTCGCTTTCTCTCTGTCTCTCTCTGTCTTTCTGGTGAGTACACGTGCCATAGCAAAAAGAAAAAAAAAAAATCTCTCAAAAAAAAGATACTTGTCAATTTTCCTTCTAATTTTTTCTTTGATCCATTATGTATTCAGGAGTTTACTTAATTTCTATGTGACAAATTCAATTTCTTAATTAATAAATTACTATTCAGATTTTTTTGTGTCAATTTTGCTGGTTTATGGTTTTCAATTTCTTGAGTTCCATTTTATCTAAATTTCAAATTTATTGGCATAAAGTTATTATATCCCTTTGTTTTGTTGTATTAAAAATTTTTAGTAATGTTGCCTTTTTCTCTTTTATTTTTTTTTATTTTTTACATTTAATTATTGTATATCTTTACAACATACAGAATGATTTTTCTATCATAAATACAGTATATGTTGCATATTAGTCTAAAGACATTATCATGCATCTTATCCTCATAAAATAATTTTCCATTTTTATGTCTCTTAAATGTTTTGCTTTTTTTCCCCTTGATTCCCTCCCTTTCCCACCCCAGTAATGTTGCCTTTTAATCCTAATTTTGATAATATTAGATATAGTTGCTAATTATTTCTTTAACCAGGCAATTTACGCAATCGCTACTGAATTATCTGAGTTTGCCTAGATGCAGTTACTGCCATTCATATGTAGAAGAAAGAAAACTGGGCTGGTATTTGAAACCATGGGATGAAGTCAGACTTTGAAACTTATTAGGTATATGATTTTAAGCTTATTTTATAAACTTGTAGGGGTCCATTTTCTTATCCAAATTAATAGTAATTATTGCAGTTTAGTGGACTGTCTTAGTCTGTTTAGGCCTCTATACCAAATTCCTTAGACCGTGTAGTTTATAAACAATAGAAATTTATTTCTCACGTTTCAGGAAGCTAGCAAAACCAAGATCATGGTGGCATCAAATTTGATGTCTAATAAAGACTCACTGCTTCGTAGATGGTGCCTCTTACTGTCTTTACATGGCAAAAGCTCCCTCAAGCCTCCTTCAAGCCTCCTTTACAAGAGCGCTAATCCCATTCATGAGGTCTCTGCCCTTGTATCCTAATCACTTCTGAAGGCCTCACCTCTTAATGTTGTTACATTGGAAATTGGGTTTCAGCACATGAATTTTGGAGGAGACAGAAATTTCAGGTTATAGCAAGGACCAAATAAGGGTAGAGTTCTTCATAATGGATAATGAAAAGAGCTTAGGAATAAAGGGTTCTTGAATGTGACCTTTACAAACTAGATAAACTTGGACAAGTTGGTAAACCTCATGAAGTTAGCATCTGTGAATAGTTTGTTTCCTCCCGATTTGCAGCACAGCATTTACATAGGTAGATGCAAATAGTATTCATTGAATAAAATGCTTTGTCAAACTATAGGATTTTAGAAGATTCTTCCTAAGGACCCTTTTTGTTCACATATCCTATAATTCTAGGGAATGTATGTGAAAGTGTTTTCAAGATTATATAAATTTAGGGACCAGCAATTAGCGTAATGGCTGTCACTGGACTCCCACGTAGTCGACAGCAGGTTGAGTCCCGGGCCCAGTGGCTTAAATTCATGCTGGGCACGTGCGTGGGCGTGCCCAAGATCCCAAGAGGAAAATGGAGGAGAAGGGATTGCAGTGTGGCCATCCCCCCTGGGGGGGTGATTTCTCGCTTTCTGTCTCTCTTTCTCTCTCTGTCTTTCTGGCCAGCACAAGTGCCCTATAGCAAAAAACAAACAACAAACAAAAAAACCCCCCAAAAAACACAAAAAAACAAACAACAACAGCAACAACAAAACCTCTCCAAAATAAAAAAGAATATAAATTTAAGAGACTATTTTTAAATTCTCGTCACATAACTATGAAGATGCTAAAGCAGACATAGGAGACTTATTTTCCCTTTATGACATATGTGTAAAACCACTCTCAGGGGCACGGATTGAGGTAGGCATGATGGGACACAAACCTGAGCCTTCCATATGGCTTCCAGCATCACACAGCAACACCCCCTACTCCCTGTGACATAGTGGCTGGGACTTCTCTTTAAAGATATGGTTTCACCAAGTGACAGGCCTCCTGCCTCAGCCTCCCAGCTGGGACTACAAGCATGTACCACCACTAAGCCTTAAGAAACTTTTATTGCTATTAATACTACATAACTAATGTCAGAGTTAGATTGTTCAGCAGAGAGTGAAAAGCTAGAGTGAGGACTACAGAGTTCTGCTGGACTAAAAAATATTCTTTTACATATTAGTTCTATATAGGCCACTCCCACCCTCTAATATTCCATTCATTTTAAAAACCTTTTGTGTAATAATTTTAAGATATAGTACCTTGGGAACTAGCAGTTAGTGTAATGGCTATGTTGCTGGACTCCCACGTAGTCGACCGTGGTTCGCGTCCCGGACCCGGTGGCTTAAAACTCACGCCGGGCGCGTGTGCGTGCGTGCCCAAGATCCCGAGAGGAGAATGGAGGAGAAGGGATTGCGGCGTGACCATCCCCCCTGGGGGGTGATTTCTCGCTTTCTGTCTCTATGTCTCTCTCTGTCTGTCTGGTGAGCGCACGTGCCCTATAGCGAGAAACCTCTCAAAAAAAAAACAAAAACAAAAAAACAGATATAGTACCTTTATCTGACAATTTTGATACATCAAGCCTTTTCTTTCTTTACTTTTGAGTATTGGCCAAACAATAATTGTTTCTTACCTAGTGAGAAACTCTAGGAATTATTTGGCTAAAATTGATATCAAACAAATAAACATTTTTCAAAAATATTTTGGCAGAAAAAATGTGTATGCTCCACAGAGAAACAGAGAAAAAAAGAGAGAAAGAGAGAAAACATCTCCCACCGGGCATGGTTGTGTTGCAATCTCTTCTCCTTCCTTTCTCCTTCCTGTCAGTATTTGGGCATGCATACCAACCTGCTCAATGTGTGTTTCAAGCCACCAGGTCCAGGACTTGAACTGTGTGGCTGGCTATGTGCAAGCCAGCTCCCTTAACTACTGTGCCATAGTCTGACCCTAGAGAAACACTTGTTTATGTATCTCAGTGGGTGGATAATGATAAACTTAAAAATAAGTGGATATTTTTTGTGTGTATGTGCTTATTTTTTTGGAACATTATGGATTTTTAAGTCTATTGTAAACAGATCTATTTAATTTTTAGACTTTTTTATTTTCTTCAAAGGCTACTAACCAGAATATTTTTGACATGTATATTCTATCACTCTGGATCTTAAAAACTACATCTTAAAAAAATGAAACAGCATAATAATGATACTAGTAACCTTGAGCAATTTTTAAAGCTTTTCATCTGTTAATGCAGGACACTACCTACTTTCTTTTTGACTGTGAAAGACTTAGGTCAGCGAAGATCTGGAAGGATGCATATCATTGCAGATTTCATTCACTGTCACCTGTTCTGGGGGCATTGTTAGATGTGAAGAAGAAAATGGCTGTTTCTTTTAATACCCTTTTTCCCATCTTTTTTTTATGTTTCAGACCAATTCATGTGTGCTAGTGGCAGAATATCATTCATTGTGCGTGTGCGTGCGTGTGTGTGTGTGTGTGTGTGTATGTGTGTTTAAGAGGCACAAAAGAGAAAGCAAGCTGAAAGATAGATATATCTCTTTTACTTTCCTTAGGCACAAACTGTGTTCCTATTTGGTCTTAGTTCTGCTGTGTTACCTGCCGATTCTCACTTATGATTTCCTTTGGAATTCATTTTCAAAAAGAATCTATGCCAGAACTTTCTGCTAGAATGTTCGGATTTAATAGGCTAATGTTTTCTGTCCTATTCTTAGGAATTTCTTGACTTGACAATTTGTAGACATGTGAGAATCATTTATATTTAGAACTATAGGTATCCCTGTATTAAGTTCCAATTCCTCTATTTGATTCCTATATATAAACTGTAAAATAAATACAGTCTCTACTTTTTTTGAAAACAGCAGCATTTGTTATTTTTCAGGTTGAACTTCTGTCTTTACATTTTGATGGAATATTAGAATTAAAACTTCCAAGATAATTTGTGTAACACTTTTCATTTTACAGATGAGAGACTGTGGATGAGAACAAGCAAAACATCAGTCAAAGATCCCCCTTGCTTTCGTATGACTCCCTAGCAAATATTTACACTCAAAATTTCATGAGGTTTTCTGTTTTCTGTTGTATCACATACACATACAGACGTCAAAGACTTCCATAAACACCTCCAAAAATAAGCCTTATATCCTGCACTCATTATCTCTCATAGTATTGTAGCTTGAAGACTCCGAGTTCGATAGTCAACAAACAAAGTTCCCTTTCTCCTTTATAATGTAGAGGGAGGAGTGTGGATTTGAAGTAATCTATTTAGCCATATTTACTGAGAGCCTTCTCTGTGCCAAGCATGAGACCAAGATCTGGTTGTATAAAAGTGAATAAAGGATATAGTCCCAGTTTTTGCAGTTTTTTTGGACTTAAGTCTTAACATTTAATATTTTTCTGTCATACACAAATAATTTTGCCTACTTGATACTCCATTCTCTCTTCTTTAATATAAGGAAAAAATATATTTTTCAAAGCTGTGAGTCTTAATTAAAATCAGCAAGGGACCAGCAGATGGCATAAATGTTACATCACTGGACTCCCACGTAGTTGACTGTGGTTCTAGTCTTTAACCAGGCAACTTAAGATGCAGGTGTGTGTGTGTGTACGTGCCCAAGAGGAGAATGGAGGAGAAGAGATTGTGACATGTCCATCCCCTTTTGGGGGGGTGATTTCTCACTTTCAGTCTCTCTATCTTTCTCTTTCTCTCCAGTTAGCACATGCACACTACATCAAAAATCTCTCAAAAAGTAAAAATTAAAAAAAAAATAAACAAAATGTAAATCTCTTGGCACATTTCTGACAAACAGTAGGCAATACATGTTAGTATCTCCCCTCCTACATCTAAAGAGTATTGTGAAAATCAAACGAGATAGTGGATTGGAAATTACTTGTGAGTTGTAAACAGGTAGTTACAGAGCAAGTTGGAGTTTTAGAGGGTCAACACAAAGTACTTTCTTCATCTGACAAGCTCAAGTCCAGTGAGAAGAGGCAACATTTCAAGATTGAAGTAGCAATTTAATTACTGATAAAAGTGGAATGACAAGTTGTAATTTTGTTGTGCTTCCCAAAACTTTACTCTGGAAGTTAACTTACCTGCTCAGGCACAGGTCTACCTGGGTAAATACACGTCTTACCCACAAGACAAGTAACTTTCTTCAAGGCCTACCAAAAGAGAATGAATGCTTCCTGCACAGAAGAATAGCCCTGAAGAACAGAGATGCACTCTGTCAATTCTGTTTTCAAATTTTGGGTGAACCTTATAGAGAAGAAAAGCTGCAAATGATTTTTTTGAAGCGCTCTCTGTGTGGAAAGGAAACACAAGCCAGAAAATGTACCTTTTCCCAACAGACATACATACATTCCTGTGAAGAAACTCAAAATCAACCTTCCTTCTCTAATCTCTCATCCTTAATTAAGGTTGGAACTTCTATTTCATATTTCTTAAACATCCTTGGATTTTCTTTAAAGCTGCTTAAACCTGTTTTCTCAGCTCCATAATATATTTTGTGAACATTTGGTATTAGAAAATTCTATGGTATTGTAGTGTATATATTATATACACACACTCTCTCTCTCTCTCTCTCTCTCTCTATATATATATATATATATACACACAGTATATATGGCATATATGTGTACATGCATCTAAAATAATGAATAATTACAGAGAAATGGAAAGGAAAATTATATTAAAATGCTTAATGTAACCACTTGTAGGTGTGATTATTACCATTATGCTTTTTTGTGCTTTCAGCATTTGCTAATGATTTTTTTAAAAAGTTGACACCTCCCTACTGCCTGCCCCCTACTCACCCCTCAATAAACCCCACAAAAATGAGCCCTAACAATAACTTAACCTAGTAATTTGTTTGTTCTTCCCAGTTCTGGCAAAATTTTCTTATTTATACTTTTGATTATATTCAGTATGAGTGATCCAATAAACCCACTCCACGCACTGAACATTGAAGGAAGAAAAATTGAACTGAAGACTAATCAAACATTATCAAATAGCAAATATAGGTAACATGGTCATTCCTAAATACCTGCCTTTTCTGTTATTTGCTAATAATGACAAGCCCTGAAGTAAGGTCAGGGTTTTCTTTCTTTCTTTCTTTCTCTCTTTCTTTCTTTCCTTTTTTCTTTCTCTCTTCTTTCTTTCTTTCTTTTTTTACTTTTTTTTTTTTTTTTTGACATAGGGCATGTGCGTTCGTTGGAGAAACAGGGAGAGATAGACAGAACCTGAGAAATACTCTCTGGGAGGATGGCCAGGCCACATTCCCTTCTCCTCCATTACCCTCTTGGGATTTGGGGCATACATGCACACATGTCCAGGATGAGTTTCAAGCTGCCATGTCTGGGATTTGAACTGTGGTCAGTCACATGGGAGTTCAGCACCTTAACCACTACACCACTGGCCCCAAGGTCAACAATTCTAATTCCTTTTCCTTCACTAGCATTCTTTCATATATTTAAGAGACATCTGTAGTTACAGTTCTGTGAAATCTATGTTCATATTCCTTGTCTTATCTTCTGTTATATTTTTAACATTGCTCTTGTCAACATTTAGGTGCTTCTTGTATAATAGTAGAGAAATTAGTTCATTGTCCATAATATGAATTACAAAAATGTTCTCATATTGTTGCTTTGTGGATAGATTTTTTTTTGAGAGGTTTTTGCCATAGGGCACGTGTGTTCGCCAGACAGAGAGAGACAGAGAGACAGAAAGTGAGAAATCACCCCCCAGGGGGACTGGCCACACCGCAATCCCTTCTCCTCCATTCTCCTCTCGGGATCTTGGGCTCGCACGCACATGCGCCTGGCACGAGTATTAAGCTACCAGGTCCAGGACTCCAACTGCAGTTGACTACATGGGAGTCCAGCAACATAGCCATTACGCTAACTGCTGGTCCTGCTTTGTTGATAGTATTGATATAATTTTTTTTTTGTCATACAAACTTTACTTTTTTAAAATTAGGACCGATTTATCCATTGTTTTAAAAAATGTAATTTCTTTGACTTTTCATACTTAGAAGGGCCTTCCCTCCCAGTTATAAAATATTTCCTCATGTTTTCTTCTGACCTATTATGATTTCATTTTCACATTTAAAATTCTATATATTGGACCCAGATCCACAGGGCAGTTTGGTTAAATACATAGAAAGCTGATCCCACATGACAGACTGCAGTTTGAGTTCCAGCTTCTGGCAGCTTGAAAAATACATGAAGCATGTGTGTGGGCTTGCTGAAAATTCTGACAGAATGGACAAATGGAGGAAAAAGGATTGTAGTGTGACGATGCCCACTATGCCCTTTGGGGGAATTTTTTTTTTCTCTCTCTCTCTCTCTGATAAGTAATGTGCCCTCTGGCATTGAAAAAATTTATATTTTGTAATACTTGCTGAGGTAAGGCATGAAGCATAGAGATATTTTTCCCCTCCTGGGACCAGTAGATGGCATAATGGCTTTATCCCTGGAATCCCATGTAGTCTATCGCAGTTCAAATTCTGGACTCAGTGGCTTAATGTTATGCCAGGCGTGTGTGCGTGCATGCCCAAGGTCCTGAGAAGAGAATGGAGGAGGGATTGCGGTGTGGCCATCTCCCCTGGGAGGTGGTTTCTCGCTTTCTGTCTCTCTGTCTCTCTTTGTCTTTCTAGCAAGTCCTCATGCCCTGTAGCAAAAACGTCTCCAAAAAAAAAAATAATAATTTTCCTCTCCCAGATGGCTATTCAGTTTTATAACACTATTTATAGAATAATCAGTCTTTGTCTCAGCTATGTCATAAACTAAATTCTAAATTCTATATGCATTTGTATTTATCTCTTGACTTCTAATTGGTGTCAAGTTTCCATTTTTGTCTTAAGAGCATCATACTTTTAAAATTATGTTGTTGTATTATATATTTTAAAATACGATTAAATTCTATCTCAGTTCCTAGAAGAGAACCTAAAATTGAATTCAGGGGGCTGGTACTCTGCTTGAAAGATCACACATAGATCTATTATCCTTTAATTTAACAACTTCAGCAGTTTCTTTGTTTTAATCAATATTATAGCTTTTGCCATCTTGGAAAGGTGCCACTTGAAATGACATTTAGTCAAGCTTGTGATACACTTGATCTTTCAACTATTAGCAGTCTAGGATGCAGCTGTATTTCAACTACATTGGGATTGGCAACTTCTTTATGCAAAACTGGTTGTTATCATAAACAGGATAGAACGAGGAGTATAGGATCTCTCTCTCTCTCTTAAGGTATGTATCTGTATATCTACATATGGATTTCTATGTATCTATACTCTCCTAATATCTTTTTTCTTTATGTTTTGTAGTGACATCTTTTCAATATCTCTTTAGATGGAGAAATATTCCTTTTTCTCAACGAGAAAAATGTGGTGAGTGTGCCATCTTGGACATTTGAAATGAGATGCCAACTTTTGTGTATTTAGGTGTGTTTCATTCTAGGTACTTAAAAACAATCATTCCGAATACTACTGGAACTCCAAAAGCTATTCCACAAGTAATCTCCTTTATGATTCTTCCCAACAAATTCAAACACTATCTCCAATCTACTTGACCATACCATTAATTCAGAAAATTTCAATACCTTTGGTCCATTGCTAATTTTAGAAGTATTTATATAGTTTCTTTAAGAGTGTTATCTTTACAACTAGAAGAAAAATATTTCTACAGACTAAGCGTCCAGACTATGTATTTCCTGTCTTTAGTTTACATTATTTACCATAACTTAAGAATGCACCTCCTGAGAATTTAGCCTATGAAAATAATGCAAACTATGAAAAAATGTATATTTATAATTTTTACTATTGCCGTACTACTTAAAAATTTACCAAATTAGAAACAACTGAAATGCTCCCATTTAGGGGAGTCATTACGTAATTGAAAGTATTTGTAAGTATGGCATATTCATATTAAAATAATGTATATAAGGGTTTCAATGACATAGGATGGGCTAATTATAAATGACTAGGTATTAAAAATAGGGATGAGGGAAGTAGTCTCAGCTACTAACATTACATCATACTTGTGAGACTGGTTTTAGTGATTCTCTGAGCAGTGGGATTTTGGATATTTGATCATTTTACTTTTTTAATTCTTGGGGATTTTTTTTCTAAACCTTTTTTTATACAATGTACACAAAAAATGTAACTCCTTTAAAAATATGTGTATAGCATTTTAAATATTTCAATAAAATATTTCTACAATTATCCATTAGTTTTATTTAATATGCTTTCTTACTGAGATATAACTTAAATACATAACAAAAGGCATATAAGAAAAGATTGTCAAAACATTTTTTTGAGTGCGTAAGGGGACTTCAAAAAGTTTGTGATAGAGGGGAGTGGGGAGGCGAAAAAAAAAGTTTGTGATAAAATGAAACTAAAGTAGCAATTTATTCTGATGCAAATTTTTCAAACATTCAGGTATAGTTTATTTCATAATATATATTTTCTATGGACTTTTGAAGACCCCTCATACATCCTTGTAACCACCATTCAAAGGGGGATAATAAAGTCTTTCTAGCACCCCATAATTTTCTCCTATGCCTCTTCCCAGCCAATACCCCTGTGAGTAAAACTATTTTAACTTAATTCCCTTATCACCATAAATTATGTAAGCCTATTGAACTGTATATAAATGTAATAATTTAATATGCTTTCTTTTCTGTCTTGGTTCTTTTGTTCAACATTATGTTTATAAAACTCATTCTTGTTGTGCATGTAATCACAGTTCATTCATTTTAATTATTGTGCATGATCTGTATGAATAAACCATAATTTATTTATATATTCTACTGCTAATGGGCATTTGAGTTATTTCAAGATTTTAGTTATTATGATTAAAGCGACTATAAACATATTTGTACTTGTGTTTTGGTAGATATAAATGCTCATTTTTGTTGGATCTATACCCAGTAATGAAATTGTGGGGTTATTTGGTGTATGTATGTTAACTACAGTAAATACTTCAAAATGCTTTTCCAAAGTGGACATTCTGATTTTCATTTCACCAGCCATGTATTAGTGTTTCTGTTGTTCCATTTCTTCACATTCTAATTGCCTCACTTCCCTCACTACTTTGGGATCGTCAGTCCTTTTAAATTTAGCCATTCTGTGTGGGAGACACAGTGGACCCAGCGAAGCTGCAGCCAAGGTGTCCTATCCACTTGCTTACTTGTCAGATAACTGATGCTCACTTTTTTCTCCTAATCATTTTTTATTTGAATAAATCTATTATTAATTTTCAGTTCTATAATTTCACTTCACTTTTAAGACTATTACTCTCCTGAAGTATTACTTATTATATTTATCTTTGCCTATAATTTCTATAACAGTTATAATAAACTTTTTTTTCAGAGTTTATCTTTTTTTTCCATGAGAAGGAGAGATAGAGAGAGGGAGAGAATGAGTCACTTCCAATAGGGTCCTCATGTTGTGACCCACCCCCAACCTCAGCCAGCCAGGATCACAGACATGCAGATCTATGCCTAGTGCATATGGAGAGACCTTGGAACATGAACCCAGGATCTTTATGTGGCTTCAGCAACACAGAGCATTGGATTACTCCTGCATCATTGTGGCTGCCCATATAATGGTTTATTTATTTATTTTGAAAAGATGTTTATTGCTAATTTTAGTAACTGTGTCATCTGTGGGTTTGCTTCTATAGATTCTGTTTTCTCTTGATTGTGGGTCTTATCTTCTGGACTGTTCTTCTATTTTTTAATTTTATGCAAGTCTATATATTGTGTATAAATCAGTACAGAAATTGAAGTAAGATTTTTGTTTTGTTTATTTCTCAGAGAGTACAACACTTTTTTCCCTCTTGATTTCTGTGATTTAGATCACAGTTAGACTTAAATTGAGCTAGAACTAATATATAACTGGAATTAAATTGAAGTCACCTACGATTAGTCCAACTCATATATTGCTGTCACTGTTTTTTTATTTTTGTCAGTATTTTAGGTCAAATGGATTGGGTTGCTGATCCAGGTGTTTGGGTTCATTTTTGTATTTGACTGCATAAACCTATTAAAATTGAAGCACTCCATAAGAATTAGTAATATTATATGATTTTATTTCAATCAATCTCTAGTGCCACATTCTTGAAAAATTTTGTCTAGATAAGATCAGCGTTGTGATTGAGGGGAGATCTGTCATGCTGGATGATTTCTTTTTTTTCTTGGGATTTTTCCTAATTCTTTTTTTGTTTCATCAGCCCCTACTGCTTGCTTGCTTGCTTTTCTTTCTTTCTTTCTTTCTTTCTTTTTTTTTCTTTTTTTTTTTTTTTTAAGATTTTTGCCATAGGGCATTTGTAGAGAGACAGAGACAGTGAGAGGGAAAATGAGAAATCTTTACCCCCACCACCTCCAGGGAGGATGGCCACTCCGCAATCCCTTCTCTTGGAATTTTGAACATATGCTCACATGTGCCCAGCCTGTTTCAAGCCACTGGATCCAGAACTCGAACCACAGTTGGCCATGTGGGAGTTCAGTGCCTTAAACTCTATGCCACCTGCTGGCCCCCATATGCTTTCTAAAGCTTTGTTGATTCTCCTTATCTCTGCAGAGTCTCTTTGAAGTCCTGCTCTGTGGACTAACTTTACACAGATTGGACACAAATACCTGTGTATGGAAGCTGTCACATCTCTATAATTATGTAGGAAGTACTTGTGTCATTTGATTAGTATTTGCATGATCTATATTTTTTCCATGCTTTGACATTTAGCCTTTTCATACCATTATATTATAGGTTCTTTTGAACTGCATGTTATTGAATTTTAAAAATTTAATCTGATATTCGTTGTTCATTAACCTGAGCATTTAATCCTTTACAATTAATGTAAGTGAAGATACATTTGTCCTTAAATTTTTTGTTTTATTTTACTCTGTTTTCTGCTTATGTTGTGTTTATTTTTTGGTCCTTTTGTGCTTTAATTAATTAATTAACTAATTAATTTAGAGAAGTTTTTCTATAGGGTACATGTGCTCACTGGAGAGACAGAGAGACAGAAAGAGAGAAATTACCCCTTCAGGGGGATGGCCATGCTACAATCCCTTCTCCTCCATTCTTCTCTTGGGATTTTGGACATGTATGCATATGTGCCCAGCATGAGGTTTAAGCCACCAGATCTGGGACTTGAACCACATTTAACTATGTGGAAGTCCAGCGACATAACCATTATGCCACTTGTTGGTCTCTCTGCCTTCTTTATTTAAAAACAGCATCTCATCAGGTTGTTGTCCTTGTGCCCAACTTCTCAGCAGGTGTGTGTGACCACATCTAGCTTTTTTACTTTTAATTTTTTTTATTCATGGTAGAGAATGTGTCTGTGTGCTACACAATAGCAGACAAACACACACAAGAGGAAAGGAGAGAAGCACAGTCTACAAGCTTCACTCATGTCCCAATCTCCTTTCTCCATTCCTTCAGCCTGCCAGGATCCTAGGCATTCATGCATGCATCTCACTTGTTTCTATCTCTTTTGTGCTATAGGGTGCATGTGCTCACCAGAGAATGACAGAGAGAGAGAGAAAGCACCTCCTAGAGGGGATGGCCTTGTTATGCTCCCTTCATTCTCATGGGATTTTGGGAATGCACTCACATACACTTGGCATGTTTTTCAAGCCAGTGGGTTCTGCTGTGTGGGATCCAGCTGCCTTAACCACCACACCCCTGACTGGCTCTGGCTTGGCTTTTTTAAATGCAGTGTCTCAGTATCTTAGTATGTTTCCCAGGTGAGCTTTGAGCTCATTATTCTCCTGCCTCAACTTCTCTGAGTTGCTAGGATTACAGTGTAAGTTGGACTGGGATACCACACTAGGCCTCCCATGTGAGCAGTCTGTCTAGCACAGCAGCGCATGCCATCATGGCTGGTTCTTCTTTTGTATTGACTGTGTATATCATTTATTTATATCTTCATTAGTATAGAATTTATGTATTTTGCATTTTTTAGTTGGTGGTTTTGTCAAAGATTAGATGACTATATTTATGTGGATCTATTTATGGTTCTTATTCCATTCCATTGATGTATTTGTCTATTTTATTTTTTTGCTAATATCTTACTGTGTTGATCATTGTAAATTTACAGTAATTCTTGAAGTTATATAGAGACAGTCTTCTCACTTTGTTCATCTCCTTAAATACTAAGTTGGCTATTCTGGGTCTTCTGCCTCTGCACATCAACTTTAGAATCAGGTTCTTAATATCGACAAAAAAAACTTGCTAGGATTCAGATTGGGATTGCATTGGATGTATATCGAATTAGGAAGAACTGGTATCTTGATAACATTGGGCTTTCACATCCATGAAAATAAAATAACTCTCCATTTACTTCTTTCTTTTTTTTGGTATCTATCAGAGTTTTGTAGTTTTCACTGTGTAGTTCTTATACATATTTTGTTGATTTATACCTAAGTGTTAAGTGTTTTATATTTTGGGCTAATATGAATGGCATTTAAAAAATTTTTTTTTGCGTGTTTTTTTTTTTTTCTCTTTAAATTGCCAGAGGGCAAGTGTGCTTGCCAGGGAGAGAGACAGGGACAAGAGCAAGCAAGCACCCCTGCCCCAGAGGGTTGAGGTCCGTCTGCAATTCCTTCTCTCACATTTCTCAGTCCTCTTGGGATTTGGCCATGGATATCTCTTTGCCCACAGACTGTGGTAAGAATGTTCTACATTTTTCACTAGCCAGCAATATTAATCAAATAAGCAATGGGAAAATATTTCTTTTGAGAGATTGACTAAGTAGTAAGAGGAAATAGTGAAGCCTCTTATGTTAAAAAAATTAATAACTTAAAAAAAACTTGGATGGTAGAAATTACTCCTCTAGTACATTAGCATTAGCCATTTTTAATTTAAATTTTTTTTAGATTTGTAAAAGATTTTTGGCCATAGGATACCTATACCCACCAGAGAGAGACAGAGAAAGTAAGAAATCACCTCCTGGCAATATGACCATACCACAGTCCCTTCTCCTCCATTCTCCTTTTTTGGATTTTGGGCATGTGCACACACGTGCCTGGTGTATTTTTCAGGTCATTGGGTCTGGGACTCAAACTGCAGAATCAGTCATTTGAGATCTAGCGCCTTAAACACCACACTACCTGCTGGCCTACAATCTAGCCAATTTTTAAAATTACCATAGGATGTGTGTGCTTGCCAGAGAGAGAGGCAGAATTCCACCACCACCATCACCACCACCACCAACATATGCAATGTGACAAGGTCACACCTTAATCCCTTTTCCATTTCTCCATCCTGTTAGGATTTTGGGCCCACATGCACATGCTCCTAGCATGGTTTTTAAGCCATCAGATCTGAAATTTGAACTATGCGGATGGTCATGTGGGCTCTAGCTCCCTTAATCATCAGGCCACAGGCTGGCTCAGAATCCAGCCAAATTTCAAAACTAACTGTTTAATGTAAGGTTAGTGATATTTGAAGATGTGAAAGATTTGTTTTACACTATATCTGTTTGAAATATTTGGGGTTTTTATGAATTTTCTTTTTTATTCAGGGCATGGGAGGTGGCATTTGTGATTCTTTAATACCATGCAGGTCATAATTTTGGCTTTCAGGATTTTCTAAACGTTTCAGGTAACAAATCTTATTTTAAAGGATTAGAGTTAAGGTTAATGTTTTGTCAGGTAGAATATGATTTAACTTTATATAGCTTTATGACATAGACTTTTGCAATATTTTAAGACATACCTACATATTTTGTTCAGAATTAAAAGAGTTGTCTAGAAGTTTGTAGTTTTTCTTAGGTCTCATGATGTTCCAATTATTTTCCATTTTCTGTTAAGATATTTTCATCTTTCTCTGGAAGTAGATTCTTTGGGTTTCTATAAATATTTCCCTTCTGGAAGTATACCCAACTCATCCACTCACCATTTGCAAGGAAATGCTGCCTGCCTAATGAAAATTAAGCCCAGTCCTTCCAGTTCAGTTTCTGTTAGCAAGGAATGCAGATGGACTAAGTGGCTTAGAGTAGATCTCAAGGGTTCAATTTCCTGACAGTTTTTGTTTGTTTATTTGTTTGATACTTACAGCTGCTACTGCAAAGTTTATCTTTTCAGAGAAAGGTTGCTGATACCACTTTAACACCTTCTCCCAAGAATAGACACCATATGTCACAAGTGAGACAAGACTGTTGTGTTTAAATGCATTTACTGAATACCATGGAGTAAGGAAGGTGGGAAAATCCAGGGGGTACTCTGAATCATGACTTTAGGCATTCTAACTTTAGAGTATGGAATATTCATTTTCTGTTAGTTGAGACTATTACTTGCACTTAAGAACCTTTTTGCAGGGACCAGCAATTAGCATAATGGCTATGTCGCTGAACTCCCATGTAGTTGACCGTGGTTCAAGTGTTAGACCCGTGGCTTAAACTCATGCCAGGCACGTGTGCGTGCGTGCCCAAGATCCTGAGAGGAGAATGGAGGAGAAGGGATTGGGGTGTGGTCATCACCCCTAGGGGGTGATTTCTCGCTTTCTGTCTCTTTCTGTCTTTCTGGTGAGTTCACATACCCTATAGCAAAATCCTCTCAAAAAAAAAAAAAAAAAGAAAGAAAAAGTAAAAGAACCTTTTTGCATTTAAAAAAGTGTTCATCAGTTGTACATATGTTCCCTCTGTGCTAACAAATTACAAAGAGCCCCCTGTAACACATCAATTGCCAAAACTTGCAATGTCTTATTTTCCAAACTGAATCATCACCAAGCCAGGGTGCATAGCCCTAGGGCATGATTTCAGTCCCAACTCATGCCTCTGAAATGGGCTCCTTTGTACAGAGTACACATGTGCCATGGCCCTGCATTAGGGTTTGCCAACTAAGTTTTCTACTAGTTCTACTTTTGCCATTGTAAGGTGTAACCATCTTTAAGTTCTCCCACTGAGATAGCTTTTGGAGTTTCTTCATCTCAACATTCATGAATATCTCTACTTAGCTAAATTTGTGAAGTATGCTTATGAGAAGTCTTTACCAAGTTTGTGAAGAATGAGAATTATGAAAAAATATACATGAATTCACAAAAAATTTTGCACCAAAATAAACCATTTTTTTAATGACAGAGGATGTGCATGTACTAGAGAGAGAGAGAGAAAGAGAGACAGAGAGAGAGAAAGAGAGAGAGAGAGAGAGGAGAGCGAGAACACCCCTTTTGCCTCACACACAAGGGACCTGGTTATGCAGCAATCCTTTTCCCTTCTTTTATCCACCCCATCAGGATCCTGGACGTGTGTACATGCCTACCCAGTCTGTTGTCTCTGGGGGTGGGGTTTGAACCACAGTTGGCCATGAGGGATCTGGTTTCCTCTGAACAATGCTTAACTACAGTGCTATGGGGCTGACCCCAAAATAAACTCTTACTTTAATTTCATTTTTCCACGAACTTTCGGAAGTCCTCTCATATATAATTTGGTATTTAAAACATTTATTAATAGCATGATTTTGACATGCTGTCAGATACATTGAGTTCTGATTTCAGCTCTTAGGCTCAAGGTTACTGTTTCTGGAGCTTTTTGATTATAACTGGAAATCTGTCCCGACATTTTGTGAAAGCTCCCTTTCCTTTTTTGTCCCTTAAGGATTCCATGGTCACTTTTTCACCTTGTCAGCTGCTTTCTTTATTTTCATTTCTTACCTCCTTCCTAATTATTCCCGTGGTTAGCTTCCTTTATTTCTTGTTCTTTTCTTTTCTTTCTTTTTTTAAAAAATTTTGATTGTTCCCATGTTTCCATAATCAACTGGGTTGTTGTTTCTTACTATTTAAATATTTAGTCCCGCAAAGTGAAAGAAGTTAATGAGTACTACTTCAAGTACTTCTGTTTTTTCTTCATTCCCTTACCTCATTAATTTCAGTCTCCTGGTGGTTATACACATTATAGTTGTATTTTGTTCAATCTTGTTTTTTGGAATTTTATTATGTGAATCAGTCTGACTTTGAACTTACCTTTTATACTATATTTTGTGACAGACTTTTCAAACATTTTTGGGGTTAGCCAGTGCTCTGCAAATGAAGATTGATTAAGATGCACTCAGGAATGTTTTTTTATGATTCCATTATAGGTTGAATAAGTTATATTCAAATGAATTAAGAAGAGCAATACAATTATTTGCTCAAATGGAAATTTTCTAATAAAAATATCTCTTGAGGCTGGGTGGGAAATTTTTTAATAAAAATATCTCTTGAGGCTGGGTGGGAAATTTTTAATAAAACTATCTTTTGAGGCTAATGATAAAGTCCTGGGTTTGTGTCCTTGGGCCTCCCTGAGTACACTGGACATCCATGGGTGTTCATGATCTGGGCTGGGTGGGACTTGGAATAGATCATGGCATGGACATTTTGGGGGTGCTTTTCCATCTCTGTCTCTCTGTGCCTCTTTTATGGAAAGAAATAAGTGCATGGATTTTTTTTTTTAAGTCTCAAATGCAGCTGTTCTGATGCATATAGCAATTTAGAGGCTAGCAAGTGATCTGTTGCTTTGTCTGGTGGGATTATTTCTATAATTTTGCTAATGGGTTGAATATAATGGGTGAAATTTGTAGAGATACCAAAGCAATAAATGGTTTAAACTTTTATTTTTGTGGTAGGAGGAGATATATTTTTTAAAAATCCTTTTTTATAGTAGTTATTATTTATGAGGAATAATCTCTTTGAAAGATGAATGGAGCACTGTTTCTTACTCAGTGAATTTATGTAGTAGGTAACACTTTTGTTTCCTGGACAGCAATAGCATGGAACCTTTTTTTTCCTCATTGTTCTAGCAACTACCATCTCCTTCCGCTATTCTAGGGTCAAGTGATAAGCATATTACCAAGGCATGGCCAGTTGGTCATTTTGATTGGTTTAGAAGGGAATGTATAACACAAGAATGACCAAGTAGAGCTCCATCATGTTTGCTGGTAAACTTCTCAGGAAAAAAGACTTTTTATGTTGTTTCTTGTTTTTGTTTTTGTTTTTGATATTGCCATACTGTGATCCTCCTGCCCCAGTCTCCAAATTATCCAGGATTTATAGCTACACATCACCATACTCAGACTATTTTGGTTGGTCTTGATACTGAGCCTTGACCTCCCATGTGGTCCCACCCCAGACTCATGAAGTACTACTCTATCATATGTCCACCAAGGCTGGGCCCAAGTTATATTTCATTGAGTCATTTAATTTATTTTAAAAAATATTTTATTTTCTAATTTTTACATTTGATACTGAATATCTTTACAACATTGAAAGTGATTTCCCCCCTCATGAATACCCTGTATGTTAGTACAAAGAAATTACCATACACATTGTCATCAACAAAAATCTCCTGGAAGTGATAAATGAATACAGTAAAGTGGTAGGATATAAAATCAGCATATGAAAATTTATAGCATTTCTATACATCATAGACTGAGGTAGAATTGAAGAAAGCAATGCCATGTGCAATAACCATAAAAAGTATAAGATACCTAGGAATAAACCTAACAAAAGAAGTTAAAGACCTCTACAAGGAAAAGTATAAAAGACTAAATAAAGAAATAGAAAATGACACACAAAAATGGAAAGATATTCCATGTTCCTGGATAGGAAGAATTAATGTAATCAAAATGTCAATTCTCTTCAAACTAATCTACAAATTTAATGCAATTCCAATAAAATTACTAGAGATATTCTTCACAGATTTAGGAAAAAAGTCAGAATTTTTCTGGAATCATTAAAATCTTCCTATTACCAAAACAGTACTGTACAAAAAGAGTGGAGTAAGGAGCATCTCACTCCCTGACCCCTAAGTTACATTTTAATTTAACTTCGTTTTGGTTGAGTTTCTCTCAGTGACAACTAAAAGAATCCCAACTAAATACTTAACTACATACCTTGACTATATATAAGTTTATATATACATAGTCACTAAATGAGGATATTCATTGTAGAAGGGAAACAGAGAGAGAAAAGAAAGAATGAGAGAAAGAGAGAAAATAAGAAAGCTCCTCTGATGGGGGGATGGCTATGCTGGAATCCTTTTTCCTCCATTCTCTTCTTGGGATTTAGGGTGCACATGCATATACTCAGTGTGTCTTTCAAGTTGCTGGGTTCAGTACTTGAACTGTGCAGCCAGCCATGTAGGAGCCAGCTGCTCTAATCACCAAATAACCAACTGGTTCGAAACTTCACTTTCCAGCTCATGGTAAAGTGGTAGTTCTTGTGAATCTCTGGGTACAATGGGAAACAGAGTCTAATTTGTGGAGGAAAATAAAAGTAGCTTCAAGTATGTTTAGTACTACTAGATTACATGTTTAAGAACCATGGGTAGTATTTCCACTTGATTAGGTGGTCTTATGGAGAACCTAGAACAGCATGGCATAGTAGAGGACAGAACATGGATTTTGGAAATCTTAAAAGCTGGTGAAAGCTGTGTTTAGGTTACATAACCTTTTCAAGCCCACGGTTCCTCATAAGTAGAAATAGATTATTTTGTAGTATTTTTATGTATATTAAAGATAATATTTAGATAGTGATACTCCTCTTTTTGGCATATAGTAGGCAATTCATGTATGGTAGCTATTCTTACTATAAATTATTTATTATCTTCAGTTATTAATAATAAAAATATATCAACAGGATTCTATTCCAGATTCTATGCAGTAATGGGAAATAGTATAAACCTGTCAAAGTAAAAATAAAAGAATGGATGACTTCTGGAAATTCTAAGGCAGAACAATGTGAATCAGTAAGACTATAGACACAAAATGTTAAGTAGCAGCTTGAAGATTTTGGTAGATGCTGATTGAGTCTTAGCTGATGAATGGCTTCATTCAGCACTGTGAACTAACTTTTTCATTGTCTCAACCTGGTCTGGTGATAAGTGAATGGAGATTATTTCCAACAGACATGATGATAAAGCAGCCATTCTGTACTTTCTCTTCAGTTTGCATGCTTTTGTTATTGGGCATAACAATAGTTTCTATCAGGAACCAAAATTCTCTTTTTTAAAAAAAATATTTTTGTCATAGAGTGCACATGCTCACTGGAGAAAGACAGAGAGACAGTGGAGAGAGAAAGTGAGAAATTATCCCCAGGAGGTTGACCACACTACAATCTCTTCTCTATTCTCCAAAATCTATGATATTTGCTTGCACACATGCTAGGCATTATTTTCAAGTTTCCAGGCCTGAGACTTGAACCGTGGTCGGCTAGGTGGGAGTCCAGTGCCTTAATCACCACACCACCTGCTGGCCCAGGAACCAAGATTTTCAGTGTTAGCATTCTCTAACATTCCTGCCCTGGCTCCTACAATTTTTATGGCTTCCTTCCCTGACTCTAATTTCTTTGGTTAATTTACTGCAAAGCCTCCTTACCCTTTTAAGCCAGGTTCCTCAGGGCATTCTCAGTCTATCTCTTACCATGGAAGGACACTGCTTTCCTTCAGAACTATAGATTTCATATTGGGTTGTAAAAAAAGTTACTTTCTGACTTTAATGACCTTTTGTTCTCTTAGATTAAACTTATAAAAATCTCCAGATTTATAGTTTAGCCTGTATAATTTAATCCACTGGCTTGAGGTTATCCTCAACAAGTAAAAACTTTTTCTTTTTCCTTTTCCACCTTTTATTTTCAAGAAGATGATTTATCGCTATATAAAGGGTCTATTTATAATAATTTAAAAGGTCTTTTAACTCTAGTCAATTCTATGGTTTAAATGTCTCCTCCAAAACTCATGTTGAAATCAAATTGCCATTGTGATTGTATTAAGAAGTAGGAACTTTAAGAGGTGATTAGATTATAAGGGCTCTCTCTTTCATGAATATGAGGGGACTATAAAAGTTTGTGGAGAGCCCAGCCGTGGTGTTGTGGGCTGCTAAGATGCTGTGCTTTCTAGGCTGAGACCACACGGCAGGTCCAGATTGGATTCCTGGTCCAACCTGAAGACCAGGTGTAGTGGCTTGCACCTGTAATTGTGGAGATGGGGTGAGACTGAGGTAGCCTGACCTGGGCAATATAGCACGACACTACCTATAAAAAAGAATCAGGTGTGGTGGGTGCATGCCTATAATTCCAGCTGGCATGCTAAGGCAAGAGGATTATGACAGTGAGACCTTCTCTTTTAAAAAAGAAAAAATTTGTGGAAAAATGGAACTTAAGTGTGGGTATTTTGGTGAAAAATTTTCTCAAATCGCTGTGTAGTATTTTTATAATATGCATTTCCATAAGTTTTTTAAAGGCCTCCTCATACATTAATGCCACTAACTTGGGAACGGGTCAGTCATCATGGAAATTTGGCTCCCTTTTTCTCTGGATCCTGTTCTGTGTCTTCATGTGATACCTCTGCCATGTAATGACCTTTGCTCTTGGAATTAATCAGACTCCAGGACCATGAAAACACCTTTCTTTTCCTTTTTTTTTTTTTTCATTCTCCTTTTTCTTTTTCCTAGAAGGTTGCATGCGCATGCCAGAGAAAGGTAGAGAGAGATGCAGAGGAGAAAGCTTCCTCTCTGAAGAATGGTCATGACACAGTCCTTTATCTTTACCTCGCCCTACTTTTGGGATTTGGGGAACACATGCACATATGCCCGGTATGTTTTTCAAGCCACTGGAGCCAGGCTCTGAACTATATGATTTGTCATGTGGGCTCCTGCAGCCTTATACACCAGACCACAGATTCAACCCATAAACGTGTTGTTCATTACTTTCTGTGATATTCTGTTAAAACAGCAGAAAACAAACCAAGACTTTTAGGTACAGTTTTTCTCTATGTATTTCCTTAGAAGAAATTTGCAAAGCAATCCAGTATATGAATAAGATAAATTAGAGCTACTCTTATTAAGTAGATCCAGACCTCCATCCGTTCTTTCATCTCCATCATTTCCATAGCTCCTGCAGTACCACTGAGGAATCTCAGACCTGGGAAAACACATTTGAAAACCACTGAGTTAGTAAAAAGAGAGCTGAAAATCTGAAGACTAGAATTTTAGCATTGTTTCTCACATCAAATTTGTATGTGTCACTGATAGGGTTAATTGTTTCATCTGTAAAACAAGTGGTTTAGAACAGTGGTTCTCAATTTTGGCTATGTATTAGAATCACCCAGGGAGCTTTAAAAAAAAATCCTAACGCTTAGGCCTCACTCCATACCAATTAAATTGGAATCTGTGGGGCATGACCTAGGCAACGTATTTTTTTAGAACTCCCTTAGGTGATTCCAGTGTGCAACCAAGTTTTAAAACCTGCAAAGAATTTTTGAGCAGTGATGTTCTATAAGCTCATGGCCTATGTGGCATGTGGTAGGTGTAGTTAAATTGGGCACAGGGCCTAGTCATTTATATATATAGTACTCAGTTAAGATGAGGGAGGAGAGTAGGTGTAAACATTGAAATCTATGAAAATGAGTTTTTATTATCTTAGTATCATAGTGTTTTTGGCAAAATGCTTTATTATATTCATGATGAGAGTGATTTTAACTTCCTGTGCAATGAATCTGTCAACCAAGAAATCATATTTAAATGCAGTTTTTTTAACCAATAATCACAATATTTGTCATTGTTCCTTGAAGAATTATACCTAAGTGTTTTACTCACACACTGAAAAATAGAAAAGGCAGATTGACCACTGAAATATAAGATATGGTTCCATTAGTTGGTGGTTTAGACTGAAGACAGATTGAACCGACAGTGATAATAGCGGAAACTTCTGATACTGAAATATTGCAAGTTAAAAGGTCCTCCATCGAAAAGTTCAAAACAAACAAACAAACCATTGAAAAGTTCAAAACAAACAAACAAACAAAATTATTGCTATATACTTCTTGATCAATATAAGAAACTATTGTCTCAGCAGAATTTTTAAATAAGGAAAAATTAATGCACACTATTGATCTACAATTATTACCCTAAAAGATATAGAAATTGGATGACAATACTTGTGTTGTAATTTCCAAATTTCAGGTGAATTTATTATGATTGGATAAATCATAGTGAAAACCATGTGGTTTAAAAATTACAACATAGTTAGAATAAAATGATTGATGGTAAGTATGTTAGATATATAACTAAACTGATTTTTTTTATTACAAAGGCTATTTATATATTTTTCCCATATTTGCACAGCTTATCAGTATATAAGATTCATATGCTTTAATTTCCACTTTTAATAGTTATTTCTTCTTTGGAAGTTGGTAACCTTTAAATAAAAGAAAAGTACAATGATCACTTGGGATTGGGCAATATGTTAATAATTTTATTACCTTGTCTCTTGGCTTTTTGATGGAGTAGACTTATAAACAACACAGTGAAAAAAATAATTTTACACATTTTCTAGACAGATGTGCAAGCTGATACATTGCATTTTTGTGTTCTAGTCTTCCTTACCCCAGAGAAAAGTTCACACCAGCCTTTTTTTTAGAAAAAAAAAAAAAGGTTTTTGCCTTAAGGTATGTGCATTCTCTGGAGAGAGACAGAGACAACTGACAGTGAGAGGGAAAGTGAGATATCACCCTCCAAGGGGGATGGCCATACCACAATCCCTTCTCCTAAATTCTCCTCCTGGGATCTTAGGTATGCATGCACATCAGCCTGGTTTGAGTTTCAAGCCACCGGGTCCAAGACTTGAACCATGGTTGGCCATGTGGGAGTCCAGTGATGTAACTTCTATGCCATCTTCTGGTCCCCATACCAACCTTTTTATGTTAAAGTGTCCCCAATATTGGGAAAAAGTCCTTAACACTTTCAGGCTAGGAAAAAGTCCTCAGAGACAATCTGACAATAGGAGCCTAGCCAGAAGTGACACTGGCTGCTTTTGAATGAACCACATAAACAAGAACAATTCTTTACCATGACCGTAAGTGATTGATGGTTGAGTTTGTTTCTCTGTTTTTCATGGACTGTGCAAGTTGTTATGTCCTGATACAATATAAAGATGAATGAGTGAATAAGGAGAATGGGGCAGTAGTGGGAAGAGAGAATGAGAGAGGAGAGAGGAATGTGAGATGGAGGATTACAATATAGCGATAAAATGGAAAAAAGTTTTCGATTGCCAGAGGAACATGTGCTTGTCAGAGACGGAGACAAAGAAACCGAGAGATAGGGGGAAAGAGAGAAAACACTCATCAATGGGACATGATCATGCTATAATTCCTTATAATTCCTTCTCTTTCATCTCTTCATCTTGTCATGATTTTGAGAATAATCACTCATCCGCCTGGCATGTTTTTCCAGATATCAGGGCCAGGATTCAAAATGTGATAGGCTGTGTGGGATCCAGCTCCCTGAACTAGTAGGCTATGAGATGGACCCAGAGACAAAGATTATTATTGAAATTTTCTTTAAAAAATTAAAAAAAAATTAGGTTCTTGCCATAGGGCATGTGCACTCGGTGGAGAGAGACAAACAGAGAGACAGAAATCACCTTCTGGGGTGTGGAGGGGTGATGGCCACAGTGTAATCCTTTCTTCTCCATTCTCTTCTTGGGATTTTGGGCAACCCCCCCCCCACACACACACACACATGTCTGGCATTTTTTAAAAGAGGTTTTTGGTATAGGGAATGTGCGCTTGCCAGAAAGACAGAGAGAGACAGAGAGACAGAAAGCGAGAAATCACCCTCCAGGTTGGAGGGCCATGCTGCAATCCCTTCTCCTCCATTCTCTTCTTGAGATCTTGGATATGCATGCACACATGCCTGGTGTGAGTTTAAGCCACCGGGTCTGGGACTCAAATTGCAGTCAATTACGTGGGAGTCCAGCAACATAGCCATTACGCCAACTGTTGTTCCCCACCCGGCATGATTTTTAAGCCACTAGATCCAGGGCTCAAACTATGGTTGGCCATTTGGAAATACTGCACCTTAGCCACTAGACCACCTACTGGCCCCTTTGTTGACATTTTCAATAAATTTGGCTAGTGAAGACTGGGAGCTAAATGTAATGCGGTTTAGATAAATTAAAGACATGTAACATTTTCTATAGTTTATGTCTTGTGGTACAATTCTTAATTGTCATACAATTTTGAAAGAATATAAATATATATAAAACTAAAGTCCAGTATTTGTTCATTAGTAAGTTACCTCTTTTTAAAGTTTCTTAATTTTTTTCTTCTTTGAGAGAGATTTTTGCTATAAGGTGCATGCACTCACTGGAGAGACAGAGAGACAGAAAGCGAGAAATCACAGAGATGGCCAAGCTGCCAATCCCTTCTCTTCCATTCTTCTCTCAGGATTTTGGGCAAGCACGCATGTGCCCCCAACATGAGTTTTAAGCCTTTGGGTCTGAAACTCAAACTACAGTCGACTATGTGGGAGTCCAGTGATTAAACATTATACCATCTGTTGATCCCAGGTTCGTTTATTTCTTGAGAGAGAGAGAAAGTGAGAGG
>NW_006159555.1:1499097-1528503 GCF_000334495.1 Tupaia belangeri chinensis
GGAAAGAGAGAGAGAATGAGAGCTGTGGTCAACCTCCAGCTTCTGCCAGTTCTTGGTCATGGGCATGCTTATGCCCAGTGGGCTTAGGGAGATATCCAGACACAAAGCTAGAACCATCCTATGTGACTCAGGCTTGCAGAGCGTTGTGTGTTACCCTTGAACCACCATCTGACCCTCAGTGATCTCTTTGTAGAGGAAAGTGTTTAAAATGCTTTCACAAAGTATTTTTAGTTTGCCTATTCCCATAGTGACCCCTCCTACTCTCAATTAAATTGCTCTATATACCACTTATTTTATGACTCATTAACACTCTGCTTTGGGACCTTTTCTTTGTTTTATTATTTATCATTTAACTCATATATTTTACTAACAGATTTATATATTTTTATAAGAATTATCTTATTTAACTTTATTTATTTACTTATTTCCTTATCTTTACTTGACCAGGGGTGCGGAGAGAAAGTGAGAAAGCAAGCCACCAGGTTTGGGACTTGAAATGCTGTCTGCCATTTGGGAGTCCAGTGTCTTTAACAACCATGCCACCTGCCAGCCCCAACAGATTTATATTTTAAGAGCTTGTTATGATAGAAATTGTCTTTAAGAAGTTCAACAAATGAATGCATGAACATTCTTCCAGAATGCACTTGTCTATGGAAAGGAACTAACAATACTATTTTATCCATGTGTTTTCAGCAAGCAGTTTCGTATAGGCACATAGAAGGTATTCAGTACCTGTTTATTAAAGGATAGCATGAATAGATGAATAGACTAATACAGATGAGTACAAATGCTTATTACACTTGAAGAGTTGATTCATTCTTACCTCATGGAAGATTAGTTGGTTGCACCCAGATATGAATTTCTAACTCAACACAATATATGATTTTTACTAATAAGCAGAAGCAATCAATCTGGGTCATATCAGTAATAAAGGGAATTTGGATACGATCTCACACAAATTATAAGATATCTTCTTAATTTTTTACTCAAGTCTCAATTTATAGTTGATTATTATTTTTTCTTTCTGATAAAATGAAGGAAAAAAATCCCCCAATTCAACGCTCACACTCAATTTTCTATCAAGCTCCAACTTTCAAGCTCTGTCATTTTCCTCCGCGAGTTTATATTCTTAGTTTCCCCAACTCATCCCAACATGCTACTTCATTTTATCTTAGGAGGGTCTGAGCCATGAAATCTAAAGGTTCAATTAGTGAAGAAAATGTTAAGAAGTATTTGTATAGCATTTCTGTATTTTGAGGACAGTAGGTGGCATGGTGATTAAGATGCTGGACTCCCACATGGCTGACTGTAGTTTGAATCCTAGACCTGGTAGCTTACTTCCTCACTTTCTTTCTCCTGTGAATGCATGTGCCCTATAGCAAATTTTAAAATAATAATAATAAATAAAATGAAATAATTCTTAAAAAAAACCCTTAAAAGTATTTCTGCCTCGAAATTCTTTGATAGCTCTCCCATTGAGATTGGGGGTCTATGTTCACACCCCTTGAATCTGGGTGGGCTTGGGACTTTTGAAACCTAGAAAATGTAGTAGAAGTTATACTTCATGGCTTCTGAGATCAGGTCATAAAAGACTGTAATCTGAACTCTGATTTCTTTGTTAAAACACTGAGCCAAAAAGTGAGAAGTATGACTTACATCTCCAGGCTGGCAAGGACCATTGTAAATGGATGCGCTTTGATGATAATCCCACCATGGGAATTATTCCACTAATTATCCCACTTTCCACGGTGAAGAAAACCACCTTGGAAAGTGCATCCCCAGTTTGGCTGCTCTAGCTTTTTGAGACACTTCCTAAATATCAAGGATATAAAAGGAGCAGAAACAAACTATGTTCTGTTTGAATTCCTGACCCACAGTCTCTGTAAGCATAATAGAAATGTTAGTTTCATGCCACTAAGTTTAGAGAGAATTCTTTATACAAGAATAGTAATTAAAATAATTTCAAGACCATTTTTTTTTTATTTTGAAGGATACATTTTGTTTAAAAATTATAGGCCCTCTGTCTCTTTCTCTGGTGAGTTCATGTGCCCTCTGGCAAATTAAAAAAATACAATAAAAATTGTTTTGTCTTTATTTATATATTATTATAAATTTAATTTAGAAAACGAATTTTTTTCTTAACTTCCCCTTTTAAAGTTTGCAATAATTAAATGATAAATTCAAGGACTTATTTCAGTATATTTTGAATCCATTTGGAAAATTTATCAATGCTATTTTTAGATCCCATCTTTTTTTTTTTAATAAATATGAATCCCTATAGAGTTCTGTTTTTTAGTTTTATTGTACCTGGCATGATCACTGTGCAGGCCTAATGTAACACAAGTTCTTTGAAAGTATTTTTCTTGGCTTGGGTCACTTTCTACTGGATTTTCCTCTGGGATATTTTAATACACATAATAAAAAGAGAATCTGGGTCAAAAATTGGGAAATCTTCTATTATATTACATATGAGAGTCATAATTAACATCAGCATGTTTAATAACTTAAGAGATCCTGAGATAAGGATATCTGTTCGCCTCTTTTTAATCCAGTGTGTCAAACTCTTGACAATATCCCAGTGATTTGATCATAGAACATCCTACAGCAAGGATGTCTTACTATCTGATGTTACTACCAGTTTAGAAAATATAGTATAGATTGATCTAGATGAACTAGTAATTAGCAAGTATTAGTAATTAGTCAATTTAAAAGCTTGCTTAATTATTTTTTCATTTATATATATTCTCTGAATTTACAAAATATAGAAGAAAGTAAATTTAAAACACAAAGGGTGAATGAATAATAAATGTGAAAAGAAACTGCAGGTCAGGCCAATAAAAATGTTGCTAGCAGCAAGTAAAGGCTATTGTAAATAATTTAGGTCAATTATTATTAACTAATTTCCCCTTCACAGTTTCTTCCTTTGTGGTTCTGGTGGGGGTGTGGTTTATAAGAATTTCTAGGAAAAGTATAAGAGTCTGGAAATATGCATGTTTAAGTTTTTAAACTGGCTTTTAATTCTATTGATATTAAAAATGAAGTTAGAAGAGGGCATAAATAAGAGTATAATATAGTTGAGAACTTTCTGTCTGGGTAGTGCAGAAAATTTCACAGCTTTGGAGAGTGAGGTAACACATGGGTATCCCAATCTAGTTAGGGTATACTGTATTCTGGCCAACCAAGTTTCCAATTATTTCATTTTTGACAGTGAACCTGATATTAGAGCACAGATTGAGAGTTGAACTGTAGAACTCTCTAGATTGATTTTTCAAGTGCTGTATACATTTTTAGAAAAGCAGCACTTTAACAGCTTCGAATCTTTTAATAGAGTTACTAGACCATCAACTGACATGTCAACACACCTTGAAAGAGGCCTCATCAAATGCAAAGGTAAAGTTCTGTCAGATAGTGTTAGCAAGCAAAATAAACTCATAGGAAAAAGGAAATATTTCTTTTAAATACTCTAGTGTTATAAAATAGAATGCTTTAAAAGTCCTTGAGAAAGTTGTTTCAAATATAAAGTCTGGGTAAAAATGTGATAAATTGAAAAGGCAAGAAGGTAAATTAAAACATTTCTGAAAAGATTTAAATAGGCGGTGATAAAAATGTAAACGTCAGGGCCAGCAGATGGCATTGGATAGTTGAGCCGTTGGACTCCTACATGGCCGATCATGGTTCGAGTACCAGACCTGGTAGCTTGCTATCTCACTTCCCTCTCTCCCTATCTCTCTCTGATGAGTGTGTGTGTCCTGTAGCAAATTAGAAAATAATAATAATGATAAATACAATTTTTAAAAAGTGTAAAAGTGAAGCTTCAATTATATGAATGGAAACCAGCTCTAGAGTCATTTTAAGCTGAATCAACTTCACCAAGATATCGTGGGTAAAAGCAAAGATAAAAAAGGCAACACTTCATAAACTTGGAGAAATAAAAGATATATTATTAATACTTATTTAAATTAGGTCATAAAAATTTTTATTTACATAGTTTCTGACCAAATGTATTCTAAGTTAAAGAAATTTAAAAAAGTTGAGGAAAAAAAATGTTAGACATTATTACTGCAGATTTCTGGGGCTTTAGTGTACTAATGTGTATTGGGAATCACTCTCATGAGCATCTATTATAGGTATGTTGCCAAAATTCACTTGATTATGGCTTCTTTTTGTTTGTATGTTTTTAAAGAGTTGATCTCTTTAAGAACTCAGGTCCTAGGGACAGACTTTGGGAAACACTGAACCAGCTTTTCTGGTTGACAAAGATATTATGACCTGTGAGACTACCTGACACATGGTGTGCAGGGACTTCATGGTTCTCACTCTCTGTACTCATAACTCCACATACCAACTCTAGTTTAGTTGAAACTTATGCCTTCTCTGGCTTAAATCACTGCAGTAATTGTTTGACCTATGAGACAGGAATTATTACCATTTGTAAATGAGGAAATGGGATAAGAAAATGGGATGAAGAAAAATTAGCAGACTCTGTCAAGGTCACATAAGATACAAGGGGTCTTGGGAACCAGCAGTTAGCGTAATGGCTATGTCGCTGGACTCCCACGTAGTCGACCGCGGTTCGTGTCCCGGACCCGGTGGCTTAAAACTCACGCCGGGCGCGTGTGCGTGCGTGCCCAAGATCCCGAGAGGAGAACGGAGGAGAAGGGATTGCAGCGTGACCATCCCCCCTGGGGGGTGATTTCTCGCTTTCTGTCTCTATGTCTCTCTCTGTCTGTCTGGCAAGCGCACACGCCCTACAGTGAAAATCTCTCCAAAAAAAAAAAAAAGATACAAGGGGTCTTCAAAAGTTAATGATAATGCATATTATGAAAAAAAAAAAACTATGAGTAGGTTTCAAAACTTTTTGCACCAAAATAAACTCATACATGACTTTCAAAAGTTTTTAAAGTCCCCTCAAATGCTAGCATGCCAGAATTTGCAATTTATACTTATTTCCCCACTTTGTTAAGTGTGCTGGCCAGAATGAAAAAGCATGATCTTTTTTTGTTTGTCTGTTTGTTTAAAAAGTGAGTTCCGGGTTGGACCAAGCCCTTCTTTTCTGAATAGACTGTGGTTTGACTGGAAGTTTGAGAAAATAGTCTGAAGTTTTTGATAAACAGTTATACTTATCTAAAATAGGGCTGATTTGTTAGATACGAAGGCTCATGACATTAAGTAATAATAGAAGAAAGAAGGAAAACTGGTTTTAGTTTTGATTAAAGACCTTTGAAAAGTAAGAGTGGATTTTTCAAATCAAAATGAAAAGTTAAATGAAAAAAATGAGTAGATTTTAAACAATTTTTATAAATATCTGGTTTCAGATGTATAAACACACACAAAAAAAGAGTTAAAAAATGTGTGTGGACCTTGGGAGGAAGGACTTTTTATAGAAAAAGATTGGTAATCTTCATAAGTGAGGAAAATTGAAGATGAGGAAGTGGCTATAGTTATATAAATTGTTCCCAAGTTACCTCTTTTTCTCTCCTGCTCACTTGTTCTTATTTCTCCCTATTTTTGCTGTTTTCTCTTTCTCCTTTATAAAGTCAAAAACCAGTGAGATTGTGTGGTCCATTTGTAGAGAGCTAGAAGTTCTCCGACTGGGTCCTTGGTAACCAAGGCCCATTTCATAGCGAATGTGTGCTTATCATTTGCTTATTTATTTGTATATTTATTTATTTATTGCTGCTGGGTGGTGTGCTCACCACAGAGAGTAACACAGAGAGAGAGAAAGTAAGAAATCACCCCTGGGGGTGATGGCCCTGCTACAATCCCTTCTTCATTCTTGTCTCTGGATTTTGGGCATGCACACACATGAGTATAGCATATTTTTCAAGCTACTAGGTATGGGACTCAAACTGTACAGTCAGTCACGTGGGATCCAGCTGCTTTTGCCACCACACCACATGCCTGGCCCTCAGTGGCTTATTTTGCTAGGATCAAGTAGTTTTTTCTTATTCACATGCTTTTCCCCTATTCACTGTCTTGAATTTTTAAAATTGTTCTTTGCTTGTGAACAAAGAAAGCTATTGAAAATAGATGGGTCTATTTGAAAACTGGGTTTCGACAACAAAAGCACAACATATATGCCCAATTTGAGGAAATTTAAGAATTATTGGGACCAGCAGATGGTATAATGGTTACATTGCTGGACTCCCATGTAGCTGATCATGGTTGGAGTCTGGTAGCTTAAAACTCATGCTGGGCGTGTGTGCTCGTATGCCGATAATCCCTAGAGGAGAAAGGAGGAGAAGGGACTGTGGCATGGTCATCCCTCTCAGGGAATGATTTCTCGCTTTCTGTCTCTCTGTCTCTCCAGAGAACTCACGTGCCCTATAGCAAAACTCTCTTCCAAAAAAAACCCCCCAAAACAAAAGTATTATTAAAAAATAACCTGATGCATAGTTGAAGGCAGTCACGTAGAGAAAGAAGAGAAGTCTAAATTTTCTGAAATCCATTGTAGTAAGGAAAGATGTTCGAGCTCCTAAAAGCATGCTCTTTTGAATTAGGTTACTTACTTTCCCTGTTCTTATTCTAATAGAATAAGCTTTTCAACCTGGAAAACTCAGGCAATGAACAGTTCTGTAAACAAATAAAGAAAGTTAGCCTGGCACTTTTTGTTTGGTTTATGAGGAATTGTTTTTCCCTGGCAAAATCCTGAGAATTATGTAGAAATTGGGTTGTGAATGAAGTGCCTTGTGTGAGACTTGGTGTTTCTCTGGAGATGGGTGAACATCAGCTGAGGCGAATGTCCAGTGGTCGGAATCAAATGCGGACCCTTCTGCCCTAGTGTACATCTTCGAAATTTTAAAGAGAAACATTCTAGTTACTCAGAAATTGAATTACCATGTAGATTCTCTTCATGTCACCTCTAAATTTTTTCTTATTTGCATACTTGTTTATGGCTTATTTCGTTTTTTTTACTTATTCACAAAAAGACAAGACACATGTTTTACTGTTGCATTCTTAGCGTCTACAGTAGTGCTAGGCATATAGGCATTTTAAAATAAATATTTGCTTTATGAATGTCTGAGTGGATTAGTAAGTAAAAACGTATCTTCATTTTAAGGGGAAGAAATTGAGTTAGGTGAGGGTTTAGTGATTTACCAAAGGAGTTATTACAAATTGATACTAAGACAAGAAATAGAATTCTGTCTTTCAATCCTCAGGGCCATACAGAATGCCTGCACGTCTCTCATTTTATCTGTTATAACTGTGCGTGCTGGCAAATAAGGCATTAGGAATTTTAGGCTAATTATAAGTTCTGTCTGATGATGGATTCTTCTTCTAATATTGTATGTGACCTACTGACATTGCTACTTTGGAAGTTTCTGAGATTTCCCCCCATGCTGTTGTACATTAAATAAACCTTATAAACATGAAACTTGTACTTGTCTTTCATTACATAGAACGTCAGCAACATTTTCTGTTAGAGGACTTAAAAGTTGGAATACTAATTTAAGCAATTGATTTATATGATCATCATGAATTATTTTTTGTTCTGAATCTCAACCTTATGCCTGTGATATATTAATATTTTGCTGAGATACTTATATTTTTATTTGATATTGATTAATTTTATGTCTTCCTCTTGTACTTTAGTGCCAAAAGTAGTTGATTTTTGGTGGGCTTAATTAACTATTAGTTTTTAAAATTTCCCCTGTTTTACCTTCCTTCCTTTTCTCCTTTCTTCTGGCCCTGTTCATAACTTGGCAATTTTCTACTTTCTCACATGTTGGTTGTACCCTGTTGAACTATGTGATGGTTACCCAGGAAGTAGCTTTATAGCCAGCTGCTAGCAATTATGAACCCTATAACTGTGTGCTTTTTTAAGAAATTTGTTTATTTATTTATGGAAAGTAAGAGAGAGAGAAAGGCAGATAGGGACCCATGATAGCATCTTGCTACACTGACATCTTCCCTCACAGCTTTCTAGTCAGGCAGGACCGTGTATACCTGTATTAGCTTATGACATGTTCAGGAAAAGCCTGATCTGACTCCAGGCCTTTCTAAGTGACTGTGTAGTATCATGCTCATGAGTGATTTATTTCACTTAGAAATATACATATGTTTTTATTTAAAATTATACTTATTTATTTCTTCGGAGAGATAGATAGATAAGCACTTCAATAGGGTCCTCATGCCATGAGGTATACTGACTATACCACTGTAATTAGGCCCATGTAAGTGTATGTTTTACACTATTCTGCATACATATTTTATAAAAACTAAAAAGTTAAAAAGAAAGCTATACTGGAATATAATGTAATATATATATAATAGGGTGTGTGGAGAGACAGAAAGACAGAAAGCAAGAAATAACCCCCCAGGGGATGATCTTGCCACAATTCCTTCTTCTCCATTTCTTTGGGCTTGCACATGCATGTGCCCGGTGTGAGTTTTAAGTTGCCAGGTCTAGGACTTGAACTGTGGTTGATTACATGGGAGTACAGCAATGTAACCATTACGCCTTCTGCTGGTCCCTGTAATATATGTTTTAGTCTATAATGTATTTAAATTTGTTAATAAGACATTTGTAGACATCATTACTTCTAATTCTTAGTAATTTATGAAAGTTTTATTGTGATACTTCATATTTCTGTTCCAAATTATTTGTGTACAAGCCTTTAATAAATAATTCTTATAAGTGATTTACTTTCTTAGACATATACATATATACATATACATATATATATATATATTTATATTTAACATTATACTTATTTATTTCTTCTGAGAGACAGATAGATAAGCACCTCAGTGGGGTCCTCACGCCATGGTCCAATCCCTAGCCTTGGCAAACCTGGACCATGGGCACACGTGTGTGTGTGTGCCTGGTGCACTCAGGGAGGTCCCTGGACAGTATCCCAGAACCCATTTCATGTGGTTCCAGCTACGTTATCACTGAGCTACCAACTGACCATAAAATAAATACTTTGATTTGACATGTATCAAGTTATATGAAAGACATAAAGTGTAAAAATTGCCTATTTCTTATGTTTTTCGATTCTTTTGGCATAAATAGTAAAGTAAACTTTTTACAAAATTTCTAAAGGGCAAGGACATTTCAAATGCTTTCAAGTGCTTTTCTTTCACGGTCTGTAAAATACACATAGAGACACATAATTAAGAACTTCATATGGCTTTGGCGTATAAAATGTATCTTTGAACAACTTTAGCTTTTATTCCTTGGAACAAAAATGTTTATCACATATTTGTCAACAGAATAGAATTTCGTTTAGATAATTCTATCTGCAGAAAAGAAAAAAACATGTTTATTATCCACCACAAATTTAATTGCAGATTTATTGCTTTATGAGTATATATCCATAAGTTCCAAGTCCAAATGTGAAGAATATCTTTTGTAAAAAAATGTAATCTTTTTAAGTGAAGAAATAAAAAAGCTATCAGTATATCATTATAATATTTGTAATATCCAGAACAATGAAAATATGCCATATTCATTTTATATAATTTTATTGCCCATATGACAGTTCATTTTTGCATAAATATAGCTCTACCTGTAAATGAAATGCTGAGCTCTGATCATTGGGAATAGAGACTATAATGAGATTTCCCAAGATTTTTTTAATATAATTTTTTATTAAGAATTATTTATTTAATTTTATTGATATTTTATTTTTAAAAATTTGCTATAGAAAATGTATGCTCACAAGAGAGAGAGAGAGAGAGAGAGAGAGAGAGTTAGAAAGCTGCAAGTCACCAGGTTTGAAGTTGAATTGCAGTTGGCTGTGTGGGAGTCCAGGGACTTAACCACCATGCCACCTGCTGGTCCCTTTTAAATTAGAGAAACTAAGGACACTGAAAACATTCTAGTATGTTTAGTGCAGAATGTAATCACAGAGTGTCTATGCAATGTTTTGACGCTGTCTCGCTTTGTCATGATCCTCCTGTGTCAGTTTCTGGAGTAGCCAGGACAACAAACACAAAACCATTGCACTCAACTTTCCAGGGTGGGCTGGATCAAACTCAGCCCTCCCCAGTGGCTCCAGACTGCCAAGCATCAGTGTCCAGTGCATATACTGTGGCTGGACCAGATACCTTTTGATCATATATACAGTGGCAGATGTTTGCTTTTTTTATTGTAGAATGATTAAACTTTAATTTTTTTTTAAAAAATAAAGAGTAGAAATAATATTATATACAGTATATATGTGTATATATAATATGTATATATAGTAAAACATACATATATAAATATATATTATAAATATATATTATAAAAGTGTATATATACTAAATATATAGAGAGTGATTTCTGCTGTAGGATGTGCACTCACCAGAGAGATAGACCAAAAGCAAGGAATAACCCTCTTGGGGGATGGCCATGGCACAATCCCTTTCCCTCCATTCTCCTCTAGGGATTTTGGGATGCACACACACATGCCTGGCGTGAGTTTCAAGCTGCCAGGTCTGTGATTCAAACTGCAGTCAACTATGTAGGAGTCTAGTGATGTTACCATTATGTCATCTGCTTGTCCCAAAGACAGGTATGACTTCTAATAAATTAGTCTTGGAAGCAGATCATCTAATTATGAAATAACTCCCACTTTTAAAAATGCAACCTGGCTGGGACAACAGGTGGAATTGATGGTTAAGGCACTGGACTCCCACATGACCAATTGCTGTTTGAGTCTTGGACCTGATGGCTTGAAGCTCAGGCCAGACATATGTGTGTGCACGCATTACCAAAATCCTGAGAGGAGAAGAGAATGGAGGAGAAGGGGTTGCAGTGTGGCTATCTCCCAGCCCTCACCACCTGGAGGGGTGATTTCTCACTTTCCTTTTCTATGTCTGTCTCTGGCAAGTACATGCCCTATGACAAAAACCTAAAACAAACAAACCTTAAAAACTTAAAAATGCAACCTGGTGGAGCATGTTCCCTCTGAATTTTGATAACAGAACAAAGGGTAACATTTATGTAATGACTGAATTCTAATTGTACTTCTGGGACAGCATTTGTACATGCTGCTTTGAAACGCACATCAACTCTGTCATTCTCCTTAATTAACCAATACTGAAATTAGGAATCTCGCAGCCACTAAGCCATGCTCCAAGAGTTCTTTCCACCCTGCCACACTCTCTTGTTTTTCTATTACTGGGGCTTTGCTTATGGACTGCTAGAGATACTTAGCTTGAAATAAAAGGCAAGTAGGACATTTAAATCAAATTGTTGAAAAATTTATTCTTTATATTACCTCATAGTTATTGGTGTCCTAAAATTTGCAAGGCTCCCTGTGATGTTAGAGATCTAATGAAATGTGAAGATTGTGATGACCCGAGAACAGTATCTGGCACATACTTATTTCTTAATGGAGTAAATGTGGACTATATGAATTAATGAATAAATGAATAAGTGAGTGAATGAAGTACAGAGAAATAGGAAAAAAAAAAAAAAACCTTTGCAAATGACTATTACAGGTTGAAGTAAATTTAGTGCTTTAGAATAAGCCAACCCTTCAATTGTGGGAGGTTAACAAGCAGAGTTAATGTATACTTGGGAGGAACGCAGGAGAATTTATGAAATAGTACATCAAATGTAAAGTGAATTTTGAAGAATTCTCACCAGGACATATTTCATGGAGGAGCTGACATTTGAGATAATAGTAATAACAGTTTAAAATAACATTTTTGTTTTTGTTCTTTGTAGACATTGCATTGAGAAATTAACCTTCCTAAATCTGAATATCTTTTATTTGGAAATTATAGTCATTTAAAGAAAATTATCCCTCATTAGTAAAAGTAGAACTTTTTTTGGGGGGGTCAAACCATATCTTTATTATTGATGTAATTTGGTGTAAGACTTTCACATATTACACAGAATAGCAACAGGCATGTACGATTGGTTTACTGTTATTAGTTGACTGACTCTGTGTCAAGTTATGAAAGAAAGCTGTGAACCAAGAACTACTTTTCGTATTTCCACTTTCATCACCTTTCTTGACTTTACCCAAGGCTCAGTCCTTGGACTTCCATTCTATATATAAATGAACTATTTGTGATCTGATCCAATCTCATGGCTAAAATACAGTCCATACTGACTATCCCAAATATACAGTTCTAGCCTGGAATTCTCCACTGAACTCCCAACTCCTGTATATAGTACTTAATAGGTTAGAGATCTGGTAGTCATTTCAAACACAGTATATCCAAAACAGTTCCCCCTCACTCCTAGAAAAGTTTCCTTAATTCATCCTATGAGAGCCAGCTCACTCTAGTTGTTCAAACCAAAGGCTTGGGAGTCGTCATTGATTTTTCTCCTTCCCTTTCTTCCTTTTATTCTCCCCACCTGACCCCCTGCCCTTCTCTCATTCAGTTTGCTAGAAGGTGCATGTGCTAATTTGGCAGGGGGAAGGAAGACAGGGAGAAAATAAAAAAGTACTCCTCAGGCCAGCAAGTGGTGTGATTGTTAAGGTGTTGGATCACACACAGTTTGAGTCCTGGACCTGATAGCATGAAAAACACACTGGGCACATGTGCCCAAAATCCTAGGACAGATTGTGGCAGATCATCCCCCCAAGGGGGACTCATTTCTCACTTTCCCTTGCTCCGTTTCTCTCTCCAGTAAGCACATATGCCCTATAACAAGAATCTTAAGAAAAAAAAAAAAAAAAGAGACAGAGAGAAGGAATGAAAGTGCTCTCCATGGAGGATGGTCATGCTATGAAGCAATCCCTTTTCCTCCATTTCTCCTTTCTGGGATTTTTCTAGGATTGTTGGCATGCACACACATGTGCCCAGCATGTTTTTCAAGATGTTGCTGGGTCCGACACTCGAGCAGTGCAGTCATCATCTGCCTGTCTGCACGTAATTCCGTTTGCACAGGTACAGTTCATTCTCTACAAATGAGCCAGTGTGATCCTGTTAAATGTGTGTCAGATCATAATACTCCTTGCTCAAATCCTTCCAGTAGCGCCCGTCTCATTGTAAACATCTACAAGACCCTGTACAATCTGTCCTATCCATTCTCTCATGTCATCTCCTTGTTTACTCAGGACACATAAACCCTTTGCAGGAATTTGCGTACATCAAGTGTCTTCCTGCTTTAGGACCTTTACTTGTTATTGCCTCCCCGTGGAGAATTCTTTCATTTCCTTCAAGTCTTTGCTCAAATGCCTGCTTCTCACTCAGGTTCTCTCTGAGCATCTGATTTAAAATTTAGACCCTATGTAGTCTCTATCTCCTTTCATTTTTTCTCCCTAGCACCTACCATTATATTACACACATAGTTTACTCATTTATTGTGCCTATAGTCTTTCCTTTTAAATCAAAACACTTTGAAGACATGGAGTTTTGTTTGTTTTGTACTCGTGCCATTCATAGTGCCTATGATCATACATGCTACCTAGTAGATAACTCAACAAATATTTGTTGAAAGAATGAGCAGCTGATTATGCTAACCTGAGGTTTTTTCTTATCATATTTACTATCATTTTATATTTTCATTTTAATAGTTATATAATTATAAATCAGGTGGATTATGCCATAGGAATTATTTAGATCACTATGAGCTTCTGGTAGTGATGAAATTCAGCTGGCTCATACAGGTTCTTCAGAACCAATTTTGCACTTTTCTTTGCAACTCTACATTTGGTGACATCATGTTGGTAGCTTGATATCAACCAAAGTAGGATTATTTATACCTAGAAATTGGCAAACTATAGTCAATGGCTTCTTTCCCTCAGAGACTGTGTTGTCATCTATTTTATTACACTTTTGGTGACTGGGTATTGTGCAGAATGGTGAAGAATGTATTTTTATACTGGGGCTAACTAGCCCACTCAGCTATAGGCTATTGCTAAGTACTCTGCTATACGAAGCCCATGAATTTTATTTAATCAGACATGGTTGAAATCATTGCTATATAAGGCAGACAAACCAAGGGAATCTGCATTGTAGGAGGAAGGTTAGGTGGTCATGAGAAGAGAAGGAACAAAATGATTGATAGTTGTTATCAAATGCAGGGCATTTGTATCTCTGTTTCAGTTGGCGATTGAATGAACAAGTGTCAAGCATCCACCTTCTGGAAGATGGAGAAATGGAAATGGCTATAAAGTGAAAGAACTTTAACTACATGGGTAGAGACAAGTACAGGGTTCCATTCTTAAGAAGGAACTGTAAATCTAGATAGAGACATTGTGGAGAAGATTAGTTAGGGATGGAATATTGTCTGTAGGTTGGTGTCTTGGGAAGACTAATGTAGCATCCATTAATTTTATTTTACACACTTTATTTTTTATTCAACACTTAATGCAGAGGTTCTGAAGTTTGAGAATGTATTAGCATTACTTGGAGGGCCTGGGAAAGTGCAGATTGCTGTCTTCCACCCTTGAGTTTCTGATTCAGTAGGTCTAGGGCAAGATTGAGAACATGCCTGTCTAACAATAGTTCAGGAGACACTGATGCTAGGGCTGGATATCTTATTTTGGCAACCACTGTTTTAAAGGAAAAGCAAGGAACAGACAGGGAAGGTGAAGACTGAGTACTAATGAAGGCAGTGCCCATCCTTCCTAATTCTGTACTGAGAAAGTCAACTATAGTCCCAAGTCTATTACCACAAAAGCCCTGCCACTAACCAGACTCTTACTCTCTCTCTCTTTCTTTTTTTAGAGAGATTTTTGCTATAGGGCACATGCACTTGCCAGAAATAGAGAGAGTGAGAAAACAGCCCGCTGGGAGGGGATGGTCATGCCTCAATCCTTTCTCCTCCTTTTTCATCCTGGGATCTTGGGCACACATGCACATACATGCATCTGGGGTGAGTTTTAAACCTCCAGGTCCAAGACTCGAACCATGCTTGACTACATGGGAGTTCAGCAATGTAACCATTATGCTGTCTGCTGATCCCCAGACTCTTACTCTTTAGAAGATCATTCACCTTCCTTGATAGTATTATTTCTCTTTTCTACGTTTTTTTGGAGAGGTTTTTGCTATAGGGCACATGCGTTTGCCAGAGACACAGAGAGAGACAGAGAGACAGAAAGTGAGAAATCACCCCCCAGGGGGGATGGCCATGCCGCAATCCCTTCTCCTCCATTCTCCTCTCGGGATCTTGGGCACACACGCACATGCGCCCACCGTGAGTTTAAGCCACCAGGTCTGGGACTCGAACTGCAGTTGACTACATGGGAGTCCAGTGACATAGCCATTACCCTAGTTAGCTGGTCCTCCTCTCCTTTCTTCCAAGGTGGCTTATTCCTATAAATAGCACATAGAACTCTTGAGAAAAGTTCATATTAACCAAGTTTTTATTACATTTTCAGTATTAATTAGTGATATTTTATTGGTTGGCTAGCTCCTCAATCCAGCTCTGAGTTTAGTCATGTGATGTAGACCCACGTAGAAAATAGAGTCCTAATGATGGTTAAGATGACAGTTCTCCTTCTCAGCCCAATGTATACATATCATGTATATAGAAAATAAGACTAATTCTAGGTTCTGTGGATAAGGAAATTGACATGCCTATCTTTTCAAAGATTGTGTGTGTGTGTGTGTGTGTGTTTGTAGGAGAGAGAGAAAAAGAGAGGGAAAGATAAAATAAAGTGAGCTGCAATAAGAAGTAGAAACATGTGGCTGTCTATAGGTAAAAGTATCAAAAAGGGTAACCGAGAAGAATTAGGAAAAATAAGGGCTGCTACAAATATTGTATTTGTTCCTTGTAAAGTCAGTCATCTAATCATTAAAAGAAATGTATTAACATCTTCTGTGCATATCATATACTGATACTCACATGCTAGATTTGCACATTAAAAAAACTGATACATTGAAAGAAACTACTCAAGAATCTCCCTAAGTATACTACTCAGTGAATGAAAAATGCAAGCCTCTGTTTTCATAAAGAAGCATTTTACATGTCCTTTATTTTACATTTCTTTTTAAAGTTTTTAACAAGTAGATGTTTTGTTAATTTACATAGATTTTTTTGAATTAGTCCTAATTATGGATTTGTTTTCTATTTTAACTAATCTTTTTCTTTACCAAGCTTTACCAGTTGAGACAATAATCAGACATTTATTGAAAATTGTGCCCACAGAAGTATAAAGATTAAAAAGACATTTGTATCACAGATTATACTATGCCTGGCTTTTGTTTTTCAGCTGTTTGCTTTCTAGTTATTTGTGTAAGTAACTTTGCAAGTCAATTATGTAAGTAGTACTCCATCATTGGTCCTTTGTGTGAACTATGCATTAAATGTACCCTTTGAAAATAGTTATTTATTGGGCTGACCCTGTAGCCCAGTGGATAATGGAATGGATCCCATATGGCTGATCATGGTTCCAATCCCTACACCAGTGACTTGGAAAATACACTGGATGCATGTGTGTGTGTGTGTGTGTGTGTGTGTGTGTGTGTGTGCCCCAAATCCCAACAGGATGGAGAAATGAAGGATAAGCGATTGTAGCATAACCACACCCCATTGAGGGATGCTTTCTCCTTCTCTCTCTTTCTGTGCATAGTCCTTCTGGCAATTAAGAAAAAAGAATATAGTTATTTCTGAGTCCCACATCTAGATCATTGTTTAAGATGGGTGCCCTATTTTTCTGCAGCTGCCATAACAAAATATCAGAGACTGGGTAGCTTGTGAACAATAGATACTTATTTCTTACAGTTCTAAAGACTGGGATTTGAACTCAGTTTCTGACTCCCAGACTTGTGCTCAGATCAGCAGTCCCTGAACTGCCCAGCTGTTTGCTATTGCAGAATTGGGCAGACTAGTAAAGAAAAGGAGAAAGAGTTTTCATAGCCTATGAAACAACATACTTTGTTCACCAAATGCAAATATGTGGATTAGGACAGTTGACCATGTGGGATGCAGCAACCTTGACAAGCACACCACTGGGTAGTCTTGAAACTTAAAACTACCCTTCTTTGAATGGATAACTAAGTTAAGGTTCACTTAACTGGAGAACAGAAAAAAAAATCATGTTAATTTGGAAAAAAATATATATTTTGAAAGTTCTCAAGACTAGTGGACAAATTGGTTCTATAGTGATTTACAATTCATCTCTATTACAATTATGTTAATGCTTTAATATAAAAAGTCATATTTAAACTCAATATGATCTTATTACATGGGGAAAGGAGGTGATACAAAATTCATAGAAGATAATACTGAGTCTTTATATTGATTTCATAAATTTCATTAGATGCTTAAATTCATTAATTTTTTGAAGACTTGTGTTGGGTAATACGTTGCTAAACATTGGACTGAAAATTTCCAGTTACATAGCAGGAAGATGGTACATTCAATTACCTAACAGAGGGACGTTTTCCTTTCCATACACAAACTTGATCCTCAGTGAATACAATCTTAGGTTATATTTTTCTCTTCTTTTCTAACTGCTATTACCTTTAAAGAATTGCAAGCACAGTTTGCATTTATCATCCTTGTTTATTTTGACTTATTCATCACATTCAGGATGTTTATAGTACAATCCTAACTTTGGGGCCATTATTAAGCTTAGAAGTGACATTAACCTTCCCAGAGAGAATTGTCGACACAGGAAAGCTGACAGCCTGATCTTCTAATATGAAATCACAGGTTTGAGAGGTGAGGAAATTGACCTTGAAATCTTTCCTTTGCCGCCCACTGGACTCTGAGCAGTCAAAGCCATTCTGACTGAAGGGCAAGCTGGGCCACTTGCTCTTTGCCTTTCACTATGCTTTTTGTGGAGGAACAAGCCTCCATTAGGAGACTATTGAAAACTACTATAAGCACAGCTGCAAAAAAGATTTATTTGTGCTAGCACAGCAGCACAGTAGCTTCCAGGCTTATTTGAATGTCATGGTGAGTACTTTCATAGGATAGCCTCACATCTTTAGAACAAACGGATGGTGGAGTTGGGATTTGAACTCAGTTACTGACTCCCAGACTTGTGCTCAGATCAGCAGGCCTTGCTACTACCCAGCTGTTTGCTATTGTAGAATTGGGCTGACTAGTAAAGAAAAAGAGAACATAGCCCATGAAACAACATACTTGCTTCGCCCAGCACAAATATATAGATTAGGAGCTTGATATTTCTACCAATGAAAATTATGGAAAAAAGAGCCATTCGTGGCCATTTCAATACGTACTTTGATGAAAGAATGGAAATATGGGAAAAAAAATGTATCATGGAATACTTACTCAAGCAGACATTCTCCAGACTGTCAAATGGCCAGACAAAAGAGATTTCCCAAAGCCACAATTGGGAACTTCAGATCCTAGAGTAGAAATATTATTAATACATGGAGAAAAACTGAAACCATTTCTCCAGGGAGTATTCTTGTAGGTCCTTCTGTGCACACACCTTTCTTCCACTGACTCCTTCCAGAATGGGTAGCTACTTTCAGAAAGGGCAGACACGTTGGTTTTCTGGGTCTGATTAACCTCTGTGTTCACTGCAGGTTTAACCAGAGATATCATTAGTTACAAGTGGCTTCCAATTCAACCACTGTGTGTGGGCACCACTCCTACATATGTAATTGTACCCCATTTCATTGTGCTGGAAATTATCTAGGCAATTATTGGTAATCCTACTACCATAAAACACGAAATTAATTTTTTAAAAAAGTCCCAAACTTCTTTGGATCACTTGAAACAAATGTGCATTTTTAATAAAAGCTTTCTATAAGTAGCCCTACCAATTAAACAGTTCACAATCTTCATCATGCCTTGGCAAAGAAAATAGAGTTTTTTTTTTACTTAACTTTATTTATTTATTTTTTGTAGGTTTTTTTTTTTTTTTTTTTTTTTTTTTTTTTTTTTTGCTATAGGGCACATGTGCTCTCCAGAAAGACAGAGAGAGAGAATGCAAGAAATCACCCCCAGGGAGATGGCCATGCTGCAATCCCTTCTCCTCCATTCTCCTCTCGGGATCTCGGGCACGCACGTGCACATACCCAGCATGAGTTTAAGCCACCACGTCCAGGACTGGAACCATAGTCAACTACGTGGGAGTCTAGCAACATAGCCATTACGCTAACTGTTGGTCTCCCTTATTTATTTACTTATTTTAATTTTACCAGAGAGAGAGAGAGAGAGAGAGAGAGAGAGAGAGCGCGAGAGACACCAGATGCGCGTCGAGAGAGAGAGAGAGAGAGAGAGAGCGCCAGTCACCAGATTCGGGACTCGAATCATGTTGGCCATTGTTCTTTACCACACCACTTGCTCGCCCCTTGTTTTTTTTTTTTTTTTTTTGAGGTTTTTGCTATAGGGCACGTGTGCTCACCAGAGAGACAGAGAGAGACAGAGAGACAGAAAGCGAGAAATCATTCCCTGTGGGGCTGGCCACACCACAATCCCTTCTCCGTTCTCCTCTCAGGATCTTGAGCAGGTAGCACATATGCCCAGTGTGAGTTTAAGCCACTGGGTCCGGGACGTGAACCGTGGTCGACTACATGGGAGTCCAGAGACATAGCCATTACGCGAACTGCTGCTCTTGAAGATAGGATTTTTATAAAAGATCACTTCAGAACTTTGGGGATTTCTTGGAAGATGCTTATAGTTGTATAAACTATTTTTTTTAAAAATTAACTTCATGTTTTATGGTAGTAGGACTACCCATTTGTTCTTGGGCTAATGCTTCACTTATGAGCCAAACCTCTTCTACAAGTCTTCTTGTGCAACTTCTGAATAACAGATTTCACTAAGGCTAATGTGTTTTCCACATGTGGAGAAATAAATACTTCCTATTAATTTATTTCAGTGGTAGCTAAAATGAGGTTAAATTTTAGTGAAAAGTTAATGAAATGTTAGGAGTGATCTAAGAAAATTGCTACGGATTGTATGTAATATATATTTACACACATACATATATGTTGAGTTTGTTAGTGTGTACACACATACTTGTTATTTCTTTTCTACTTCAATTCTAGCTCCTTTATACATTCTTCACCCAGGTACTGATTCTGAGGGACTCTCTATAAGTAATAAGGGTAGCACTTCGTAGGAGAGGAGAGAAGGGAACAAGCGGTAACAAAAGAAAAAGGATTGTGCTATTTGAGAGCAGCACTTCTACAAACTGGTGGTCCTTAAAGTGCATAAGTCATGTTACTTTCTGAATGAGATCAGTCATCTCAGTGGCAGCTGAGTGCACTATTGGGTTAGAAGTGAGAGTGTTTCTAACATGATTTGTCATAAATTGGTAAGATGCCACTTAGAATCGTGGAATACCGGAGCTGGAAACCATGGTAGAGAGTTTGTAGTGCAAATCTCTACATAGGGGAGAGAATGGAGGCCTGCAAAGCTAAATGCCTTATTTCTGAGCCTGTTAGTAGTGCAGAGAGGATCAGAAGTCAGAGACTTCTAAGCCAGGGCTACTTGTCTTTTTCACTCTGTCTAAAATGTATGGGGAAATTTGTCAACTGCTGAAGTTCAAACTATTTCAAGCCCCTTTTCTATAGATACTCTTTTGTGTTGTAGAATTGAAGCTTACTGTTTCATCTCTGTCCTTCCTTCTTACTCTTGAACCATAAATACTGTATTTAATTTTTTACTTTCTTTTAAGTAATTCTGAAATTCTGTGCCCTTTTCAGTACAGTATGAACATGCCCTAAGGTATTAAAAACAAATAACTCTTTAAGGAATTACCTTCCAGGGAACATATAAAAAGTCCATGTGTCTCAAATCTTAATGTGTATGTAAGTCACCCAGAGGCGTTATTAAAGTATGGGTTCTGACTCAGCAAGTCTGCCCTTTGGGGAAGGACTTGTGTATTCACCAGGAGGAGAGAGAGAGAAAGAGAGAGAGACAGAGAGAGAGCGAGAGAGCGAGAGAGCATCTTCCATGGGGGACAGTCATGCTGCAGTCTCTTCTCCATTTCTCTTCTTGGGATTTTGGATACACATGCACACATGCCTAGTGCATTTTTCAAGCCATCAGGTTGGGACTAGAATCAACCAGTTGGCCATATGGGATCCAACCGCTTTAAATATTATGCCACTGACTGGCCCAAGATTTTGCATTTCTAAGTTGTCTTTTAGGTGTTGCTGAGGCTTCTAGTATATTGACCACTCTGAGCAGCAAGACAATTGCTTTAAGACTTAAAATATTTGCATTTTAATAGAAGAATCATCTATCTATAATTATTTTATTTAACTTTATTTATTTATTTATTTATTTATTTTAGTTTTACCAGAGATGGGCAGAGTGAGAGAGAGGGAAAGTGAGAAAGCAAGCCGCCAGGTCTGGGACTCAAATCGTGGTCAACCCATGTGGGAGTCCAGTGCCCTTAACCACCATGCTACCTGCTGGCCCCAAGAGGAATCACATTTTAATCTACATCATGACAAAATGAGAAGTTCTGGCAGAAATGTTTCTGACAATCTTTCTATCACCACATATAGTCAGGTGCTATTCTGCCTCTGTATCAGGTCCATTCTGGCCAGCTGCTTTGATCTGATTATATGAAAACTCCAGAAGATTAAACAAATTATCCTTTACCGATTACAGATTTCGCACATGAGCAGGTAGCTTCCTCTTCCTCTTGTATTCCTTCCCTCTCTTCCTCCCTTCATCCCAAATACATTTTTAAAACTTTCTATATGTAAGATGCTCATTTTGTTTTATCTGCCTTTCAAAGAAATAATCCAGACACATTTACTGAGCACTCTTTATTGTTTAGTTGATAGGAGTAATGGGTGCTAGTTTTAATTTGAAAGATTAGTTCTATTTCTCCTTCTTCCTTCAGATCCAATGGCAGTCTGATCTGTTTTTCTAATACATATCTCGCACTGCTTTAAAAAATCTTTTCTGTGTAATTGCCTTTTCAAACCCAGAATCAGAATTTCTCTACCTCCCCCAGTATTACTGAATATGCTTAGTAGTATGACTTAATTTTGCCCTAACATTTATTTTAGTGCTTCATATACAAATGTATAATAATGTCTCAATAAGTAAAAACACACTTAATAAATGTTCATGGGGTGGGGGAGTGGGTAGTGCAGCAGGTGGCATAGTGGTTAAGGCACTGGACTCCCAAGTGGTTGACTGCTGTTTGAGTTCAGAACCTGGTGAGTGGATATTCTCTCCAGGTGTGTGTGTGTGTGTGTGTGTGTGTGTGTGTGTGTGTGTGTGCATGCCAAAATCCCGAGAGGAGAATGGAGGAGAAAGGACTGCAGCATGGTCATCCTCCCAGGGGGTAATCTCTCACTTTCTTCTATCTGTCTCTCCAGTGAGCACATGCCCTATAGCAAAAATCTCTCAAAAACAAAAATTGTTCATGGTATTTAATTGCCCTAGTTCTTTGAGGTAACTCTTCTCTATCCTTTTTTTTTTTCTTTTCCTCCTTCCCTCCCTCCCTCTCCCGCTCTCGCTCACTCTCTCTCTCTCTCCCTTTTTCTTTCCTTTTTTTTTTAGTTTTTTTTTTTTGCCACAGGGCACATGTGCTCACCAGAGGGAGGTACAGAGAGAGGGAAAGTGAGAAATCACTACCCCCCCACCTCAAGGGCATGTTGTAATCTCTTCTCCACCATTTTCTTGGAATTTTGGGTACATATACACACATGCCTGGTGTGATTTTCAGGCTGCCAGGTCTAGGTCTCAAACCATGATTGCCCATGTAGGAATCCAGTGCCTTAGCCACCACACCACCTGCTGGACCACCATCCTGGTTTTTTATGAAATAAAAACGATTCTTGTGGATTCTTTTTCCTTCTCAACTCTAAGGACACACGTATCTTCTGTTCCTTATGTATTTGTGTGCTTTTCAGTTAGGTTGCACCTTTTTTATATTTTGGCAGCTAGTATCTTCTCAACTTTGGCATTCTTCCATGTGAAGTTACAAATATCCTATCTTTGACATGCTTGCTGTAGAATACTCTTATGGTTTTTTCCAAGTATGTGTTGTGTTCTGATGTAAGTTGGAAAGATAAGAAGGGGGTTCTGATTGATAAGTCTTTCTAAATTTGAAGTTCTTTGGTTTGGATGAATAAAACATAGATAATAAAATTGCTAGGCTAGAATGTATGTTTCTTGTGTACTTATGACCTAAGTGACAGTACTCATTCTTTATATGTCATTCATTCAACAGTCACTGAGTGCTATCATGTTAACAATAAAGTCCTTGCCTACCTGAAGTCAGTTTCTGTGTGTGTATGTGTGTGTGCATACTTATATGCATGTGTGTGTTTTATATAGTTAAAAAAATAAATGGTTAGGGCTCTGGACACTCCCACATTGTTGACCACGGTTCAAATCCTGAACCCTGGTGACTTGCTTTCTCAATTTCCCTCTCTCCCTGTGTCTTTTTCTGGCCAAATTAAATAAACGAATGAATTAAATTAAATAATTTTTTAAGAAAAATAAATGTAGAACATAGTTTCTATTAGTAATAAGAATAGTGAAACTATGTAAAGTGAGTCAAGACTTGAAGAAGACTGAGGATAATATAGACACTAAGGTAGAGTTTTTAGGAAAGATTTGTGTGAGAAGACATTTGAACAGAGACCTGAAGTGAAGTAGATGTTCAGACATGTGAACATTAGAAAAAAAGCTTCTAGGGGCAGGGAGCGGCATGTGCAAAACTCCTGAGCTGAGAACTAGTCTGGCATGCTCTAGGGTGCAAGGTTTCTATAGCAGATGAAGTGAGTGAGGCGAGTGAAGAGACCCGTTTGGGAAAGGGGACTAGACCATATTGGTGGGTGTGGTAGTTGATCAATAAATGGGGATGGTACTTAAACATGTCTCCTTTTAAAATTCAGTGGCTTGCATTGCTCTTAGGTTGAGGATACAAAGGCTTGCATGATCTAGTCTCTACTGAATTCTCCATTGGGCATGCCCACATCTTCCAAATTCTCTCGGATCCAGCTTCCACACACATGTGCAGCCTCTGTTGGGTTCTCTTTCTTGTTATTCTCACCACGGAGTCTTTGTATGTGCCAGTCCCAGTACCTGGAGGACCAACTCCCCATCAGACCCTTAACCCTTTGCTCCTTTATAGCTCAGCTTCATTAATTCCTTACAGGAGGGTTCCCTTACTTTCCTGCAATCTCTGTTGTGTACACTAAGAGTATCTCACATTTCAGCTTCACATACTTTTCTGTGTTTATTAGATTAATATCTTTTTCTGCCACCAAATTTTTAACTCCATGAGGCCAGAAACCATGACTGTTTTTTCTATCACATTACCTCTAATGTCTTGTGTGGTGACTGTCCCGACCCGGGGGGACAGCCGAACAGGTTTCCTGAGTGAAGGAGTGAGAGACGGGACAAGCGGCGTAGTGTTACAGCATGGAGACGACAGTGTCGTCTGTTTATTGTGGGCAGCACGGTACAGCACAGAGATGACGCAGTGTCACAACTCTTAAGAGTCGTGTCGTCTACCATGAGCAGCAAGGAGACGATGCAGTGACACAGCTCTTCAGGGTCGTCCGGAGACGATGTAGTGTTACAACTCTTCAGGGTCTCCCAGGTCGTCTGGAGACTGCGCGGTGTTTCAGCTCTTCGGGCTCTTCAGTCGTCGTCTTCCTGGTCGTCTGTGTCGTCTTCCTGGTCGTCTGTGTCGTCTTCCTGGTCGTCTGTTGATTATGGGCCAGAGATCGTGCTTATATACACATTGGTGGGCCGTGATTGGTTGAATGAAGGATAGCAAAAGGTAGGTTATGATTGGTTGCTTTGTGGACCAATCATGAGGTACCCGGATATGCAAATCTGATGGATTCTAAGCTCACCGATTTGCTATGGGAAGTGGCCAATCAGAGTGTGGTGTCGAAGGTGAGGTTTTTGAAGGGGAGCCAATTGTGGCTTTTTGTAATTGTTTGCTCTCTGAGCCTAAGATGGCAATAGTAAGAGACTCATGAAAAATGGCCTCGGCAGACTCGCTGGTGCACAGCCTCCCACAGGTGACTATCACACAGTAGTGGCTCTGTAAATGATTGAATGGTTGATATTTTTTAAAATCACACTTTTCTGATTTTCTTTTATCTTTTTACTTTTTTCATTAGTCTCCTTTTCTCCTTTTTAAAATTCCTTCTCTCATTTTCTTTCTAAAGACTCTTTTATTGTTGAGTTTGAGATCCTGTACGGAAGTGCACCTTTCCTAATGACTAAAGGATGACGGGAGAGAAGGGTACGTGGCACTTACTAGCATGCTGCCCTTCTATCTGAAATCAAAGATCCCTTCATAAGAGAGCACGCCTATTGTAGCTTTCTTAAAATGAAGGCCTACATCGGACACTGCAGTGAGGGTATTTTTCCATTTCATTTCTTTTGTTCTGCCTGTGGCTTTGCTGAATCCATCTATCATTAACATTTATAATTTAGCATTGTCTTCTGGCACAGTGTGATGCTATCTGTATAGCTGACAGATTTGTCTCAGTCTTGGTCTTGGGTCTTTCAGCTGTCTGATTCCCTGGATTTTGCTTATCCAAGCATTTCATTTGTCACACTACCTGCCGTTGTCACCACGTTTGTCTTTATCTCAGTCATTAGTTTCCTATGCTCTGTCTTAATCCCATTACAGGGCTTGTTCCTGCTATTTTTATTTGTCGTGGTATCTATTTTAGTAACAGATGTCGTTGTCAGAACATCTCCTTTACTCCCATTATTGGTGTCACTTGTGCATTTGGTGTTAGTGTTTGTCTTGTGTGCTATTCTGGGTCTTTCTCTGCAAACTTTTTAGTCCACTTCATTGTTTTAATTGTATCAGACCTTTCCTTCTCCCAGAGATGCTTATTGTCGTTCATTTATTTCTTCTTGCCAAATATGGTTGAGTTGCTTTGTCTCTGAGGTAAGTATTTTCAGAAGGCCAGATCAATTGTGCAACAGAAGTGAATGCAAAATTTTGAGTGTTTGCTCTAAACATGTGTGTGTTCAGTTAGAGAGCTGAGTAACAGTTGAAGTTTTGTTTTTCTTTTTTTTATTTTCAGTTTGAAGTTAGTGTATTTCTCTTGTAAACAATTTTTTGAAGGAAAATTCACTTCATCTTATCTTATCTACTTTTGGCTGATGGATTAACAAATCAAAGCAAAAAAGATATCTGAAATGAACTGATTGCTTAAAAAAAGTTAACTAAGGGGAACCAGCAGTTAGCGTAATGGCTATGTTGCTCGACTCCCACGTAGTCAACCACGGTTCGCGTCCTGGACCCGGTGGCTTAAAACTCACGCCAGGCGTGTGTGCGTGCGTGCCCAAGATCCCGAGAGGAGAATGGAGGAGAAGGGATTGCGGCATGGCCATCTCTCCGGGGGGTGATTTCTCGCTTTCTGTCTCTATGTCTCTCTCTATCTGGCGAGCGCACGTGCCCTATAGCAAAAAACCTCTCCAAAAAAAAAAAAAAAGTTAACTAAGCAGTGTTTAACCAAAAAATAGACAATGAAGGGAAATGCAAAGGAGTGAAGATAATAAAAATAAACAGGATTTGTCTTGACAATGGTATATGTAATACTAGCCTTTCAAAAGGTCAGATGGTTAACCGATCATTTAGAACTGCCTCTAAAATAGCTTAAAATAACTCAGAGTATGTGGGGGAACTTCAGCTTATGAAAGAAGAGAAGAAAAATTGATTGCTTCTGAGGAGGGCTTGTGTGGTTGCCAGACAGAAAGATAGAGAAACTGAGAATTCACCCCCTAGGGCTGATGGTAATGCCACAATCCCTGCTTCTCCATTTTATTCCCTGGGTTTTTTGGGCACACATGCACATACACCTGGCATGAGTTTCAAGCTGCTCAGTCTGGGACTTGAACTGCAGTTGACTATGTGGAAGTCCAGTGCCTTAACTACCAGACCACCTGCTGGTCCCTATCTACCACTTTCCTAAGATTTGGGTCCAATACTCAATTTGTAAAAAAGGAAAAGAAAAGAGATATAAAGAAGTGTAACTTTAGGAATCCCATAATTCTATAACATATTTTATGCCTAGTCAACTGATTTGGAGCCAGGTCATACTGAGATTCAAGTTGTCTGTCTGCTACATACTTGTAAGAGTTGCTATTAAGTTAGTATTTGAACTGTTTTGTTTGCTTGTTTTTTTATAATGAGGGAAATTAGAATATTAATCACTTCGAGGAAAAATTCAGTGTTATTGCAGAGTCTCAGGGATCAAGAGATTCAAGAGAGAATAGATACCTGAAAGTCATAAAGCACAGAGTGTAGCCCTCACTTGTCTGTTCTGACTCTTATTTCTAATTTTTTACAAGATTTAAAAATTAGGAAAGCTTTTTTACCATTATTGTAGAAAAATGGGCTTTTGTAGGAAAAAAGTATTTTCATTGGACTCTTGATTTACTTTGACTAAAAGACAACAAACAAGAATATATGATTTTGGTAGACTTCTCTAAGGCCTTTCAAGTGAAAAAGAGATCAACTTCAATATTTACCCTGTGTAAAAATAAACACCCAATAGCAGTTTTACAGGAGACTGTTTATGTGTATATTTAAATATTGGTACAGAGGCAGCCTTCATAGGCTAGTGGTTAAGGGAGCAGGATGCATATCGCTAACCATGATTCAAATCCTGATACTGGAAGCTTGATGAACATGGTTGGGGGCGTGTGTAAGCATGCCCCAAATCCCTACAGGATACGGAGAAATGGAGAGAAGGGATTACAGTATGACTATACTCCAAAGGGGGGGGGTGCTTTTTCTTTCTGTGTGTCTTTTTGTCTCTCTCTCTGGGGAGCATAATGTGCCTTCTGGCAATTAGAAAAAAAAGAAAGAAAAGAAAAAATACATCATTAGATATTGATATGACGATCTGCTTGCCCGTACATCATGGTATCTTGTCATTTTATACGTTGTGGCATGTGGCATAGAGCTCTCTCATGACTTTTCATGGCATCACAATTGTTGGCATATATTCTGTCATTTAGTTATGAGTTTCTTGGGTGTGAAACTTACTTATTCAATATTTAATATTAATCTAGTGCTTTATAATTGGTTTTCAATGTATGGTTGCTAATGAGTAAATGTCATTTTATAATATATGCCAGAGAGCTAAGTAGTAAGGATACAGGCTATAAATCATTTACAAATTGGAAGACCCTTGAATCAAGCATGGAAAAAAAAAAAGTCCATGTTGAAATATTTGAGAGTAGGCTTCTAATATTTATGGGTATCCTTAAAATACTCAAAAAAGTGATTATGAAACAAAAAGCCAAGTCCCTGAAATGGCAGACATGTGTTCTATATTGTGCAAAATAGCATGCTATACATATCACATCTAATTTACTCATTATAAAAATCCACTAAGGTGCAGGAACCAGCAGTTAGCATAATGGCTATGTCGCTGGACTCCCACGTAGTCTACCGCAGTTTGCGTCCCAGATCTGGTGGCTGAAAACTCACGCCGGGCACGTGTGCATGCGTGCCCAAGATCCCGAGAGGAGAATGGAGGAGAAGGGATTGCGGCGTGACCATCCCCCCTGGGGGGCGATTTCTCGCTTTCTGTCTCTATGTCTCTCTCTGTCTGTCTGGCGAGCGCACGCGCCCTACAGTGAAAATCTCTAAAAAAAAAAAAAAAAAGAAATAACAGGGTGATTTCTAGATATTTGACTTGTAAATGTAAAGATAAATTCACTGTTAGAAAACTTTAAATAAGAATCAGAGAATTAATTGCCAGAATTGACCAATGTGGGATTTTTGTGTGCCCATGCCCACAGTTAATGATTGTTATGGATTTTTTTCTAGTATATAAAGGATTAGTTATGTCAGTCTTGCTGTTTAATGTTTGATAGTAAAGAATTTGGTTAGTATAAAATGATACAAATTTCTTATTTTTCTAGATATTCTCCAAAAGAAATTCATGAATTGTGCAAGTGCCCAAAGTGAACCAGAGTGCCACCTGGTGATTATTTACATAAAGAGCAGGTACATGTTCCCTGAGGACATGCTTATAACTAATTGTTAACATTTATTGAGACTTTCTTTCTCTTTGTTTATTATTTTTTTTGAGGGATTTTTTTCTTTTCTTTTTCTTTTTTTTTTTTGTCTACAGGACATATGTGCTTTCCAAAGAGACAGAAAGTAAAACATCACCCTGCAGGGGAGCTGGCCATGCTGCAATTCCTTCTCTTTCATTCTCCTCTCAGAACTTTGGGTATTCACGCACATGTACCAGGGGTGAGTTTCAAGCTGTCAAGTCCAGGACTTGAACCACGGTCAGCCATGTGGGAGTCAAGTGAAGTAACCATTATACCATGGCTGGTCCCCATTAATTGAGAAATTGTTAAGTGCCTGGAATCTGCACTAAACATTTATGTATAATACCACATTTAATAACTTACTCTAACATATTAAAATCTAAATGATGATATAAGATAATGTTATTAGCTGTAAATAAAGTACATAACTGAATGACATATGAATGATTTGAATTAAGAAAACACAAATTTTTAATAGAATAAGTTGTACCCCTCCCAAACGGGCACACACAAATCCTACATTGCCATAGGATGCATGTGCTCACTAGGGAAAG
>NW_006159555.1:1528517-1540585 GCF_000334495.1 Tupaia belangeri chinensis
AAAGAGAGAAGTACCTCAACAAGCACACATTCTGGGGAATGGCCACACCACAATCTCTTCTCCTCCATTCTATTCCTGGGATTTGGGGCATGCACACACATGTGCTCAGTGTGAATTTTAAGCCACCAGATCTGGGACTTGAACCATAATTAGCCAGGCAGGAGTCCAGCACCTTAATCACCACGTCACCTGCTGTCATCTCCAGGGATTAATTTTGACAAAAATCATTTCAGACTATGTGAGTATTCAGACCATAGCAAGTGGTTATAAACTCTTCAAATCTTGTTTTTCTGGCAAAGTTTTAATCTTTCCTTCATTTCTGAAGGACAGCTCTGCAAAATATAGTACTCTTGGTTTCTCTTTTAACATTTTCAACACATTATCCTACTCTTTCCTTGTCTGCAGGGTTTCTCCTGAGAAATCCACTGAGAATCTTCTTTGTATATAATAAATCACTTTCTCAGTTACTTTTTTCAGAATTTTTCTTTTATATTTTACTCTTGAAAACTTAATATTAATTTAATTCAGAGTGGATCTTTTAAATTTCAGTTTATTTGGGATCATTCTGGGTTCATGAATGTGAATAATTTTTTCCCTCCCAAATTTGGAAATTTTAAGCTATGAAATTTTAAAAATGGGCTACCTTTTTGTTTCTTTCTCTATTCTCTTTTTGATACTCCCATAATAAGTATATTAGTTTTCTCCATCTTTTTTATTTTTGTTCTTCCTTCTTCTGCCTATATACTTTCAAATTACCTGTCTTCAATATCACTGATTCTTCCTTTCTGCTCATTCAAGTTTCTATTTGAATTCCTCTAGTAAAATTTTCAGTTCAGTTATTGTATATATATTTTTTTTTGGAGAGATTTTCGCTATAGGGTGCATGTGCTTGCCAGACAGACAGAGACAGACATAGAGACAGAAAGCGAGAAATCACCCCCCAGGGGGGATGGTCACGCCACAATCCCTTCTCCTCCATTCTCCTCTCAGGATCTTGGGCACGCACGCACACGTGCCCGGCATGAGTTTTAAGCCACCGGGTCTGAGACGCTAACCACGGTCGACTACGTGGGAGTCCAGCGACATAGCCATTGTGCTAACTGCTGGTTCCCAGTTATTGTATTTTTTTCATCATTGTAATTTTCATTGTATTTACCATTCATGTTTACATCTGTTTTTTCTTGTAATTCATTAAGCTTCTTAAAGATGATTACAATTAAGTGCCACTCAATGATGGGGATATGGTCTAAGAAATATGTCACTGGGCAGTTTCATTGCTTTGTGAGTATAATAGAGTATACTTACATGAATTTAGATGGTGTGACCACTTTTCTCTATCCCATTACTTTTCTTTTCTTAAGAGAGATTTTTTGCTACAGGGCATTTGCACTCGCTGAAGAGACAGAGACAGAAAGTGAAAATCACCTCCTAGGGGCAATGGCCATGCCACAACCCCTTCTCCTCCATTCTCTTCTCAGGATTTTGAGAACACACCCACATTCACCCAGTGTGAGTTTTAAGCCTCAGGGTTCAGGACTTGAACTGTGGTGAACTATGTGGTAGTCCAGCAATGCAACCATTATACCATCTGCTGGTTCTTTACTTTAAATCTACTGTTTCTTTCTATCTTTAGAATAGAATTATTGTATAAAACATGTAATTAGGTGTTTTGAAAAATTTCTACGCATTCTGACAATCTATCTTTTAATTGGTGAATTACAGCATTTACATTTGAATGATCATTGATTTATTGGGTTGTTGGAAAATTCATGACCTATTTTTATTTTCTTTTTCTTTTTTTGAAGGATCTTTGCTATAGAGTGCTAATGCTTGCCAGAGAGACAGGGAGAGATAGAGAGACAGAAAGCAAGAAATCACCCCGAGACAGTGGTCATGCTGCAATCCTTTCTCCATTCTCCTCTCATGATTTGGGACATGCACACACACAGGCCCAGCCCAGAAGTCAATTTTCTATTTGAAATTTTCTTAAATGTATTATCTTTCTTTTCTTCATTGCATGCCATTTTTATATTCTCTGTTGCTCAAAACAATTATTAAGATCCTTACAGTCTTATTTGCTGCCTGCTGTGTGGTTGAATAGTTGGTAAATAGTTTGAGTGAAGTCTGACTAAAGTTCTACTGAACCACACATGGAATGGGCAACTTGGTGGATATTAACTTCTGTGATTTTTAAATATTAAGAAGATAGGGCTCTAAAATATGCTTTTTTTAAAATTGAAAGCAGTTTCGATCTTTTGAGCTATTCGGTTGATCTCAGGTATACAAGACTACTACTGCTAATACCTTCATTGCAGACTAAGAGGTTGTACTAGATTAATCTTCTTGCTTGGCTTTGTATGCATATAGAATTCACTGTGCCATATGTAAACTATGAATTTTCCAAAAAGAGTTTCAAATGTTTTTAATTTGCCCCAAATTAATGGAAGATGATGAATTCTGATAATACATCATCTTTGATAGAAGATGATGTAGGCGTAACATGCTTATGTAGAAATAAAAACTATAAAAAAGAAACTGGACTGTTAGTCCACACATTGTATTAGCGAAGAATGTATTGGGTTGTTGGAAAAGTCATGAATTATTTTTCTGTTTTCCTATGCAAAATGCATCCTGACTTTTCTAACAATCTGATATAATCCAGGAATGATGAACTATTGGTTTAGAGATTATTGTCTTTGAAGTCATAGACTTGTGCCCCAGCTATGTGGGTTAGTAGCGGTTAAAATAGTTTATAGTTTATTTATCTTTAGTCATGAACCTATGAGATTTCAGATTCCCTATCTCCCAGTCTACAAACTCAGGACTCATTCGTGACTAATGAAGAGTTTGAATATAAACAGCCACAATTACTGTCCTCATCAATCATTCCTGATTTTCACTATGGCCATTGGCAGCCCTGAAGAAAAAGGGCATCTCTAAATGGTGTGTGTGTTGGGTGAGAGGTGAGAAATTTTGCCTTTATTTGAACATTTAAAAAAATATTTGTTTATTTTACATTCATTCACTGAACATTATAACAGCATACAAAATGTGATTTTTCCATCCAGAATACATTGTATAGTGGCTTAATCATACATGTTATCATAAATAAACAATTTTCCATTTCTTGTTTTATATATATATATATATACATATATATATATATATGTATATATATATATATATGATTTTTGTTCCCCTATTTCTCATCCTTTGCCATTTCGTACTCTCCTCCCACACTGTCTCTGGTATCTACAGTTGTTTTCTATTCCTCCCCCCCCACACATCTTATTGATTCACAAAATATCTTAATTAATCTAACTGCATTCAATAGCAAGTTCAACTGATATGTACATAACTGTAAACACTTGTTTGACTTTAGGCATAAAACTCTGTGAGTAGAATGAATGTACTATAAAGTAGCACTTAGCTGAGGCTATATAGCTATCTGTGGTTATTAAACAGGTATTTTGAAATATATATTTTAATTTCAAGAAAGGCAGCTTTAGCTTTAATAAATCAAAAGCAAAAAATGTTAAGAGAATTTTGCTTAAAACTTAAAGCAAGGAAAATGGTTAGGATTCTGTTCAAATAGTGGGTACATGGACCTGTCGACAACTCAAGAGAAGACAAAAATCCTTAATTCTGGAAAACAAAGCATAGAAAAAGTTCAGTGATGCTTTAGTCAAAAGTCATAAAATTTGATTTCACCAGTTCAGTCTCATGTACTTTATCTTCTTTTGTGGTCGATCTTTCCATTTAAATTCTGGAAAATAATAATTCAATTGATGCAAAAACAAATGGGGGCTTTGCAGGATGGCTCCTTGTAAGGGAAACAGAGGACGGTAAATTACTACATACAAAACTCTATCTTTTAAAATTTTGTTGTAGAGGTTTTTGCTTTAGGGGGCTTGTGCTGGCCAGGGAGAAAGAGAGAGAGAGAGAGAGAGAGAGAAAATGGAGAGAGAGTAGAGAGAAAGTGAGAAAGCACTCTATGGGGGATGGCCATGCCACATTCCCTTCTCCATTCTCCTCCTGGGATCTTGGGCACCAATGCACATATGCCTGGCGTGTTTCAAGCCACTGGGTCCAAAACTCTAACTGCAATGGGCCATGTGGGCGTCTAGCAACGTAACTGCTGTCATCTACCGGCTCCAAAACTATAAGCTATTCTTGACTTACAGTTGTTTTTTTTTTTTTTTTTTAGAATAAAACTCTTAAAAATCTTCAATGATATTTCATTAAAAGTACATCTTGGTTTCAATTGTTATATAAAAATTTAAGGAAAGGATTTTCTCCCACACTTCTATTAATATGACTATAGTCATAGCAATATTTGTAAAGACATTTATAATTTAAGAATTAGAAAGAAATTTTAGAATTATTAAGAGTCATTCTCTTCACCCTCCTATTTTTTTCTCCGTGACCTAAGTTAGCCTTTTCAGAAAGAGTAGCCCAAAATGATATGACTGTTAAAGTAGTTAGGGAGGCCATATTGTGACGCTCCTGGTGGTACAGAAGCTGCTGTCATGTGACAGATCTCCCATGGATAACCATTACCTCCTGTCAGTGAAAAATGTGAAGATTAAAAACAGTGTCACCAAACACCGACACCATCCTGTATTTTTTATTTAAGAGCTGCTGAAAGATTTCCTGCTGGCTGATCAAATATGTGAACAGCTGGCTCCTGACCATAATCTGTCACTTGTAGCACATTTCAGACTGCCCATTTAAGAGCAACATAACATCCTTGGGACTTTCAAGCTAGTCAAAGGGACAGAAGAACTTCCAAGGAAGCAAAAAACTAGCCAAGATTATGGGTAGCCCAAAGACCATTAAATGGCTTGCCTCAAATATGATGGATGAAGGCAGAAACATTTAGACACTGAAACTTTTTTTTAATACCTATGTGTCATAAATCCTGGGATGGACTTGGGTCATTGAGAATCTAAATTCTCACTTGTGATTAAAGAAAATTATATGATAGTTCGTTATCCCCTGAACAGTGGTCTGGAATTTTTCAAAACAGTATGCTAGATATGTTTGCTTATTTGTCTAACTGTCTAAGAGTCTATCATCTCTTTAAGAGATCTATCAATAAGGAAGGGAATAGCTGTTTCATTCTTTTCTTGTGACCCAAAATTAATCCTACTCTCCTCTATCAATCAGGGATAGGAGTGCCAGTTTGGCTGATATCCCTGTAATAGAAAGTCTCATTTGAATTGATTGATCAGCAGGATAACTTAGATAAAATGCAGTCTGCTTTTATTCATCTTTCTGTTTAATAATGAGCTGTCTGGAATTTCTACTCCTTTGATATATGTTGTATTCTAATAAAAAGCAATCAGCTGCAGAATTTGCTCAATTCTGTGCACTCGTTTCCTTGATAACATCTAAGCTTCCTTGCTTATTATTGTGCTGTTGAAATGCTCTTTTGAGTCAAGTATAGATATAAACCCTTTTAAAATAAAAATTTCCAAAATGTTGAGATTCCATTCTCAGCCAAAATAAGAGTGACCCTCTCTGGTTGCTTTCCCAAAGTCAACTTAGAAAAATGCCCCAAATGAGACTGGAAAGGGAGATAAGAGCTCATTTATGAAAGGGTTCATTTTTCCAAAACATGATACCTGGATCTTGTGCTATGTGACAATGAGCCAAGTGAGTTTTGTTTTTTTTTTCTTTTGAGAGTTTTTTTGCTATAGGGTGCCTGCTCTCGCCAGACAGAGACAGAAAGCGATAAATCCGGCCCCCCGGGGGCGTGGCCATGCTTGCAATCCCTTCTCCTCCATTTTCCTCTCGGAATCTTGGGCGCACACGCACACATGCCGGGCATGTTTTAAGCCACCAGGTCCGGGACTCGAATCACAGTCGACTACACAGGAGTCCAGAGACATAGCCATTACGCCAACTACTGGTCCCCCAAGTGAATTTTTTAAAGGGAAGTGATATGATGCATTTCTAGTTAGAATAAAAATATTATACTAATAAAACTAGAAATGGCTATTAGAAGCAGTTAACTAAGGTTTTTTCAGTGATTAAATATGTATTGCATCTGAAATTCCATCCCCAATTTGTCAGTAGAATATAGTACCAATTTAACCACGTGATATACTTTCTCCCGTCAATAAATTACATTTGAATATAGAGCAAAAAGAAGATAGTAATGAGAACACAAATCTTACTGACTCTTAGAAGTTACCAACCAGTATCTTTTCTATCTTCCACTTTATTCTACATCTATTTAAACATGCCTTTTAGAAGAATGTAGAGGAATATAGAAAATACCAATGAAGAAAAGTGTTTGAAATGACAAATTCAAAGGAAGAGATAAAGACGCTTAAAGACGCAACTACAAATATGTGCTTTAGGATTGAGTTTTTTGAGACAATTAACATATCTGAACGTTTGAAAATATTAATATTCTTCCTATTTGTTTTGACTCTCCAATAAAAGTATAGGACTCCTAAAGGGAAGGCCCTTTTTATTATACATTTTTCTCTTCTATTGTGCATATCACTGTGCATTATACACAGAAGATACTAATTAGGTGGTGACTAAGGAATTCTTCTTTATTCTGATTTTTTTTTTTTAGCATTAACTCTGATCTAGATTTTATGGAGGATTGAAAAAGGCATAAGAGGGGCCAACAGGTGGCATAGTGGTTGAGGCAATGGACTCACACGTGGTCAATGCTGTTTAAATCCTGGATCTGCCCACTTGAAAATCATGCCAGGTGTGTGTGTGTACATGCCCAAGATCCCAGGAGGAGAATGGAGAAGGGATAGCAGTGTGACCATCCCCCCAGGGGGTAATTTCTTGCTTCTGTCTCTCTGGTGAGGACATGTGCCCTATAGCCAAAATCTCTCAAAGAAAAAGCATAAAATATAGTTATTGCCCCATAGGTGTTAGCCTTACCTTAACCAGATAGAACTAAGAGAAACATAATCACTTTCAGGTCATAGAGTATAATTGTAACATCTATCTTTCTTTTTTCTTTAGAACAAATGCGAGGGATATCCCCAACAGCCAAAATCTTTGAGAGATGATCAAATCCAGAGAAGTTGTATTTATGCCATATCCAGTGCCTGCTTAAATTTCATTTAAAAATACAGCATATCCATATGCTCACTTAATTTTTACTTTTAAATTTGCCAGAGGGCCTGTGCACTGACCAAAGTGAGACAGAGAAAGAGAGAAGTGGGGCAGAAGAGAGAGAGAGAGAGAAGAGAGAGAGAGAGAAAACCCTCCTGATGGGGGGACAGCCATGCCTCAATCCCCTCTCTAGTTCTCTCCTTTTGGGATTTTGGGCATATTGGCTCACACACCTGGCCTATCTTTCAGGCTGCCTGATGAGGGACTTGAATTGCACAGCTGGCCATGTGAATAACAGATGCCGTAACCACCACACCACCAGCTGGCCCCCATTTATTAGTTGAGGAGTTTACAATAATGTATGTGCCAAATTGTAATCTCCATAAGGATTTGGTTCTTTTAAAAATAAGCAGAGCTGATCTTCATATTGGTAGGTTGCCATTACACTTTCTTCCTCTACTGAATCAACTTGACTCTGAAATTTCTCAAAGGACAGTTGAAAAGAAGCTTTGGGGTGGTTGGATATAATTTTTCTGTAGCAGAAGGTTCCTCTTTTACCATCCACCAGGAAAAGGTAACCTCTTTGCTATGTATGCAGAATCAGAGTGTACTTTGTTGAGTAAATCTTGGGAAATTTCAGATCCTTTTCCAAACTCTGCTGGAGTTTTTACTCCCTTTTCTAATCATATTGGGTTGTGCAATGATAACTTTCAAATGAATCGTTATAATACGGGGACATGTCCTACAAATTTAATAATGGTCACCATGAACAGCAGTATGCAATAAGGTTTCCTCAGCAGGGACATATTCTTTCTGAAAGGGAAATTTAATTATCTAGCTTGACTACTGTGTAATTCAAACGCTAGCTATTGCAGCTCTTTTATACTGCACAATGGTGTTAGTGGCAGACAGAAGAGCGATGGTTACTACCCCATAGGCAAATTCAGAAAGCTCAACTGCCCAGCACTTTGCTTTTACTAAAATTTTGAATTAGTATCAAGTTCTTTAGGCATTCCTCCCTCATAAACCATATATTATAGAAGAAAGTGGTGAGTTTTAATAATGTGATGATTGTATGCCAACTTCTTTTTCTTGCATTTCATCGCTTACTTTTTTTTTTTTTTTGGTGGAGTCAGGAGGTCAGAATGGGAATCATACATGGTAAAGAGAAAAAGACAGGCTCATTATGAAATCTTCCTACCAATCCCCCTAAGCAACTATAGAACTCCTCTGAGTTTCCAGAAAAACAACTACTACGTGAATCTGAGGTTGTTATTACTGTGCTAGTATTTTAAAGAGCATATTAACCCACTGAAAGGGTAATAATTCCATGGGAGGAGATGATGGGGTTGGAACAAAAAGTGCCACTGAGAGCATTGGAAGCGTTCAGAGGATTTGTCTTTGAGATGCCCTATTTTACCTGACCTTCCTCAGTTGCTGAGAGCAAGAATAGATGAAGACCATGAGCTGAGCTTGCCTAATCAATTGAAAACGAATTACGTTGTCTTTCTGAAATCTTTAGTTATAGTAAGTACAGAATGTGTGCAAGTCTGATATCTTTTAAACATGTACTACTGAGTAGTAGCAAAAGCAATAAACCTAAAGTTGGAAGATACGGATTATAGAACTACTACTCGGGTTCTGTTACTCCTTAGTTGCATGGCTTATTTTTGAAATACATGAAACAGGGGGATACCAAGGTAGTCCTGCCCACCTCTGGGTTCTTACTAGAATATTGTGTTGATTATGTGAGATAGTAAATCTTAAAATAATTTATTATTTATAAAGACCTAGGAGCCATATGATAATATTATTGAATATTAACTAATGAGAGAATGGTGCTTCGTGCACAAGTAAGGCATCATGGTTCTCCATCCCTGAAGAGTGCATATATATTGTTTGCTTTTTTGCTGAGAGGGGGAGATAACGCTAATTTATTTACCTTGGCATTTTCTTGTGCACAAATGTCATCCCTCTCCAACCAAAAAATATGCTTGCAGGCATTTCTTGTAAATTACTTCTTTCTCTAGCTGCTGAAGTGAGACCAAAAACATAAATATGTAAGTTTAAACTATTTTTGATATTATAAATGTTCTATGATCTTTGTAGTTTTCTGTGTAAAATAGATGAGCAGGCAAGGAATAGTGTAACCCACTTAGCCTCAGGATCAGACAAGATGCTTCTTGAGCCTTTTGATTGAAACAGTATCCATGATCAGTCTGCAGTGTTAATCTCATCATGACTTTTCCTTTTAAAACCCTTCACTGAAAGGCATACCCTGTAGAAACAAAATCCAGTAGTATTTACATTGTGCACAGGTTATACTTAGAGTCCTTATTTATTAGATACATCCCTTCCTTTTTACGCCGTAGGCTTCATTAACAATTCTTTCGTAGTTCTTTCAGAAAATCTTGCCATTTTATGTCCTTACCCATGCTGTTTCCTTTGCCAGATATATTCTCCTGCTTTGTTCATGTGAAAAATATCTACTTATTGTCCAAAGACAAGTTCAGGAATCACCTACTCTGTAAAGGTTAGTCTAAGAAGTGCATCCGCTCTATAACATACTCTGGTTTGTTCTCTCAGCCAGAATCCCTGCTTCCTCTCTGTCATGATGCACATTGTAAATACTTCTGTTACAGCACTATTATTTTGTCTGACTGAAGAATTTTCTAAATCTGAAGATGAAATTAAGTAGATCTCTCCGTACCAGAGAGAGAACCAAGACTTACCCTATAAAAGCAGACAGAAAAAGCAAGCTATTTTCAACTCCATCACCCAACACTCAAAAAAAAAAAAGAGAAAATCAGTTTCTCACCACTTCAGGAAGGATACATGCTTATGTTGAACAGAGTGTTGTTCAGGCAGGGCAGGGCCAGCTTTTCTATTAGCACATTCCTGCAGGTAAAACAGAAATTGCAGGGATAGAACTGTGTCATACTGTGTAAGTTGCTCCGGGAAGAGGGTCAGGTGACTCTTTCCTCTCTGAGGCTAACGGAATATAATTTTGCTCTTATTTGGCTCAGAGTGGAATTCCAGATATGAGGGCCACATATGTACTTAGGTAATCCAGGAATTCTCTTGCATCGTAAAACACACTCATATGTGCACTGCACACATACATATATACACACACATATGTATATAGGCGTACCTCCAAGATACCTCCATAGCATTATGTCTAAAGAAAACAATGTACATATGTCTATGTGGATCTTCTCTCCAGACCCCTAAAGCTTTTCATCAGCAGTAAGGCTGGTTCACCATCTTATCATTTATATGTTCACTGGAGTAGCACTTTTAACTTTTCTCAAGAACTTTTCCCTTCGTATTCATAACTTGGCTAACTATTTTGTGCAAAAGGTCTAGCTTTTGGCCTAGCTAGGATTTTACATGCCTCTCTCACTAAGCTTAAGAATTTCTAGCTTTTGATTTAAAATAAGAGGTGTGTGCCCCTTCCTCTCACTTGAACATTTTAGCAGACTTTATAGGCTTATTAGTTGGCCTAATTTCAAAATCATTGTGTCTCAGGGAAGTAGGATGCCCAAGGAGAGGGTGAAAAAAGGGAAAATCTGGCTAGTGGAGCAGTCATTACACACATACGATATTTATCAGTTAAGTTCACTGTCTTACAAGGATGTTGTTGTGGTGCCCCAAAACACTTAAAATAGTAATATCAAAGATCAGTGATCACAGATCACCATAAAAGATAAAATAATCATGTGTGATTTACCAAAATGTGACACAGAGACACAAGTGAGCACATGCTGTGGCAGAAATGGAGCTAACAAACTTGCTTGATACAGAGTTGCTGCAAACCTTTGATTTGTAAAAAATATAATCTGTGAAGCGCAATAAAGTGAAATGCAATAAAATTGTAATTTCATACAAGGTTTGCTTGCATATATGTGTGTATATTATGTAAGTGTATGTGTGTGTATGTATATATATATATATATATTTGTTTATATATATATATATATATATTTCAAATTATTTCACTTTATTCTTAGTCAACTTTTTTTTTTTATTTAATAAGGTAGACCTTCCATAGACTTTAGTTATCATGGATTAGGAATGCAGCTTGTGACCAAAGAGAAAAGCCCCTTGCAGTAGTATTTTTTTTTTTTTTGAGAGGTTTTTGCTATAGGGCATGTGTGCTCACCAGAAAGACAGAGACAGAGAGACAGAAAGCGAGAAATCACCCCCCAGGGGGGATAGCCATGCTGCAATCCTGTTTTCTCCATTTTCCTCTCGGGATCTTGGGTACGCACACACATGTGCCCGGTGTGAGTTTTAAGCAACTGGGTTCAGGACTCGAACTGCAGTCGTCCACATGGAAGTCCAGCGACATAGCCATTATGCTAACTGCTGGTCCCCAGTAGCATGTTTTAAGAGATCCTTGCTTTTGAAAGGGAAATATCCTAGAAACAACTAGGAATAATAATGCATGTTTTATCTTCAATTGGATTGCATGTATCCTTTAGTTCTTAAATTGCATTCTTGTCATACTACCCCTGATGACAATGCTAGTTTTCTGGTCAAGGATGTTTTATTTGATTCAAGAATTGAGTTTCTTTCCGATCCCTGAAGACTAAGGAAAAGTTCTGGGAAATCAGTTTAACACATCTAAAGCCTTGCACTTACTGTTGTGAAGAAGGTCAGATGTGATTGAGGTTAAGTATTCTGTGATTCAGTGATGTGACTCTAAAACTGAAACACAGGGGACCAGCAGTTAGCATAATGGCTATGTCGCTAGACTCCCACGCAGTTGACCGTGGTTTGAGTCCCGGACCCGGTGGCTTAAACTCACGCTGGGCGCGTGTGCGTGCGTGCCCAGATCCTGAGAGGAGAATGGAGAAGAAGGGATTATGAGGTGGCCATCCCCCGGGGGGTGATTTCCTGCTTTCTGTCTCTCTGTCTCTCTCTGTCTGTCTGGCGAGCACACGCGCCCTATAGTAAAAAACCTCTCAAAA
>NW_006159555.1:1540619-1607928 GCF_000334495.1 Tupaia belangeri chinensis
ACGCTCTTTCCCAACCTTTCAGCTTTTATGCCTTATCTTGGCAACAGAAATTTTTACTGAGAATGAATATATAGTTGCACGCCTCCTGAGTTTCTGTGGTAAAACTGAAGAACTAAGTGTATTCAGTTGTTTAAAACAATGATGGATTTCTACATTAAGCAATGACAAGCCCCCAAATGATTCTATTTTCATGTGAATTATTCAGGTTAAATCTTCCTATTTTACCTCCTTGAAAAGGTACAATGGAGAAAACCCTTCCATAATTTAACCATAAGAGTAGAGAACAATTTATGAAGTATTCCTTCAGCAACCATTTACTTCTCTGGTTGCAAACAATTTAGCTGTCTACCATTGCTTCATAAGAAGTATACAGTTTTGCACAAAAAGATTCTCTAATGATCCAAACTTTGGCTAAATGATCCTTAGCCCAGTAACACATACTTAAGATCATTCCTGGTGGCAAGAAAGGGAGGTAGTTCCTGTAATCCTGTGTTTAGGAGGCCAAAAAACTGATTCATCTATCCCCACAGGAAAATAGGTTGGCCCCAGAAATAATCACCAATACATACAGCCAACTGATCTTTGACAAAGGACACCAGTCAATCCACTGGGAGAAAGAAAACTCATTAGCTAGCGGTGCTGGAAAAACTGGGTATCCACCTGTAGAAAGATGAATCTGGATCCCTATCTGTCACCATTAACAAAAATCAACTCGACTTTGTTATCAAGAATTCTTGACCCTTTAATATGTCATGGATCCTTCTGACATCCAGTGAAGCCCATGGGGCCCTTCTCAGAATAATTTTTTTTTTTTTTTTGGAGAGGTTTTTTTTCGCTATAGGGCGTGTGTGCTCGCCAGACAGAGAGAGACAGACAGAAAGTGAGAAATCACCCCCCAGAGGGGATGGCCATGCTGCAATCCCTTCTCCTCCATTCTCCTCTCAGGATCCTGGGCACGCACGCACACGTGCCCAGCGTGAGTTTAAGCCACTGTGTCTGGGACGCGAACCACGGTCAACTACGTGGGAGTCCAGCAACATAGCCATTACGCTAACTGCTGGTCCCAGTAGGCAAAGACTTCTTAAATAAGACCTCTAAAGCACAGGCAATAATCCCCAAAATAGACAAGTGGATTATATCAGATTAAGAAGGTTCTGTACAGCAAAAGACATAGTAATTAGTATGAATCAATAACCCTTAGAATGGGATAATATTTTTGTAAACTATATCTCAGATGAGGAAATGATAGCCAGAATACACAGGAAACTCAACCAGCTTTTCTGAAAAAAAAAAAAAAATTAACTCAATTAAAAGATGGGAAAATGAGCTAAACAAATAATTCTCTAAAGAAGACATATGAATTGCCAAAGAGCATATGAAAAAATGCTCAATATCCCTTATCATAAGTGAGATGCAAATCAAAACCACAGTCAGAATGGCTAAGATTAAAAAAAAAAAAAAAGATAAGTGCTGACGAGGTTGTGGTGAAAAGGGAACTTTTGTACACAGTTGGTGGGAATGTAAATTAGTTCAGCCACTGTGGAGAACAATATGGAAGTTCTTTGAAGATCTACAAATAGAACTATCACCTGATTCAGCAATTTCACTTTTGGGTATCTACCCCAAGGATAGAATGCTCAGAAAGTGCTTACAAATCTACATTTATTGCGGCTTTATTCACAATTGCTAAGACATGGAACCAACCTAAATGGCCATGAACAGATGAATGGATTGAAAAAGTGTAGCACATATACTCTAGGGAATACTACTCAGTCATAGAAAGCAAGACCCTTGCATTTGATAAAAAGTGGATGAATAGGGAAGATTTATTACTGAGGAAAGCAAGCTAGGCTATGAAAGAGAGACATTGTATATCTCCACTTAATATATACTGACTGTCTACACTCTGTGGCAGAAACTGAAATATTAGTGTATAAAGAAGCATGGAAAATGGTTCCGGATATTGGAAACAGTGTAGGAAGAGGACAGAAGGAGGAGAATGAGAGAAAGGATATAAAGGAGAAAAACAGAGGCAAGACATGTATGGGACACAGAAATGAATGATTATCTGTTGATGGTAAAGTGTATGTTATCTTCAACTGGACTGATGTGAAGTGTGTTCATGTTAGATGATGATGTGTATATTATTTTCAACTGGACTGGTGTGGAGTGTATTTATTCTGTATAAATTCATTTTACAAGTTTTAGTGAGGTATAGTGATTGAATGTATAAAATAAACATAAATAAAAAATTTTAACAACATATATTAGGTTGGTTTATTTTTGCTTTGTGGTTCTCTTTTATTTTTGTGTTTTCATTGATTTCTCATGACTATGTCTTAGGTCCTTTCTTATCTTATTTCACTTTTTTTTTTTTTTTTTTTTTTTTTGAGGGGTTTTTTTTATAGGGGTAGTTTGCCTCTTTGCTATAGGGTATGTGTGCTCACCAGAAAGAGAGGAAGAAAGACAGAAAGTAAGAAATCACCCCCCAGGAGGGATGGCACACAGCAAACCCTTCTCCTCCATTCTCCTCTCAGGGTCTTGGGCATGTGCGCACACGCACCCAGTGTGAGTTTTAAGCCACTGGGTCTGGGACTCGAATCATTCGACTACATGGGAGTCCAGCGACATAGCCATTACACTAATTGCTGGTTCCTGTAAGTATACTTTTTGAGCAATCTTATCATGTTCATGATTTAAATACCACCCAGTGAAGATGACTCCCAAATATGATTAGCAGCCTAGATGTCCCTCTGGAGTTACACTCTTAATACCTATTTTGAGACCATTTGTGTATCCCATAGGAACGCCAGTATCAAGGTATCTCAAGGTATATTTATCATCTCTCCCTTACCCTTTTCATTGAGTGCTCTGTGCTGGATTTTCTCTGTCAGGAAATGGGGCCAGTACCCAGCTATTTGTCTAGCCAGTCATGGAGGAAAGTTATCCTTTTTCGCATGTTTTGTCCCATTATCAACTCCTGTCTATGCTATCTCTTACTTTTCCTGGACGGGTCATTATCTTTCTCATGTCCTTTGCCTTACTTTGTTCAGAGCCCCATTGCACAGAAGATGCTCAGTGAATAAATAAGTATGAATGTATTTCCAGTATTAGAGGAGTCAAGCTAATTGGTAATTTGTATGTTTTTATTTTTTCTTTCTTTCTTTATCCCCAAGCCCTGATATTGCTCTCAGGACCTAATTTATGTGCCTTTCTAATTTGCTGTTCTCTAGGCCATGATTTTTGAATTTATTGAGAAAATGACTAGCTCTTTGAGTAGGAAAAACAAAAACTCAATTTCTCCTACTGTATGCTCACAATACACACATCTTTTTTGATTCTAAAATGTGTGGGGATTTCTCCCCATCAGCAAGCAAGCCATCATCAGTTCAGCAGCTGACACCAACTTGGTGTCCTCTAATCCAATTCAGTTCTGATGTTATCTACCTGGAAATAGCATGACATCCCATAGGTTGAAGGCTCAGTTCCACAAAACTGTCTTCACTTCAGCTATCAGTCACAAATCTGGGCCTCCAGAACTTCTGAGTCCAGGAGCTTACATCCTCATGGAGTTGGAGATTGCTACTCTCCAAGCACATGGGAGATTGCTTCTTTACATTCCTGCAATCCTCCTTGTGTTCAGTTATATAATAGCTCTCCACATCCCTTTGGACTTTTTTATAGACTTCATTCATAGGCATGATTGAAGCATAGACACCATGTAGCAATGTGATTGAACAAAAGTGATATGATGGAATGCTAAGAGACCAAATGGGAAAACCCCCCAAGGCCTGTGCGCAGCATCCTTCCTCTGGGTATGATAGAGGACCCTTCGGAATGAGGGTCTTAATTTCTTTAAGACTTGTTCTATGGGGCCAGCACTTAGCGTAATGGCTATGTCGCTGGACTCCCATGTAGTCGACCGTGGTTTGATTCCTGGACCCGGTGGCTTAAAACTCACGCTGGGCGCATATGCATGCGTGCGTGCCCACAATCCCAAGGGGAGAACGGAGGAGAAGGGATTGTGGCGTGGCCATCCTCCCTGGGGGGTGATTTCTCGCTTTCTGTCTCTCTGTCTCTCTGTCTCTCTCTCTGTCTGTCTGGCGAGCGCACACGCCCAATAGCAAAAACCTCTCCAAAAAAAAAAGACTTGTTCTATGACCTGATCTTGTGATCTTTTAGGAGCTAAAGACAAAAGACCTTATAATCATGAGCTGTTAACTATAGACAAAAACTATATATATATATGTGTGTGTGTGTGTGTGTGTGTGTGTGTGTGTGTACATTCATACTTATTTATTCACTGAACACTTCCTGTGCAGTAGGGCCCTGAACAAAGTAGGACAAAAAGCATGGAAAGATACATATATCATGATATCACACTCTTCTAACTGAATTTCAACTTTTTATTTTTGCTGGGCTTTTTAGAGAAAATCAGTCATGTGGGACCAGGAGGTGGTATGGCAGTTAAGGTAAATGGATTCCCACATGATCAACTGTGGTTCCAGTCCTGGAACCAGTATCTTAAAAATCATACCTCATGTGTTTGTGCATGTGCATGCATGCCCAAAATCCCAAGAGGAGAATGGAGGAGAAGGGTTTGTGGTGTGACCATGCCTCCTGGGGGTGATTTCTCACTTTCCTTCTCTCTGTCTCTCTATGTCTATCTCTTTTCTCTTTGGTAAGCACACATGCCACATAGGGAAAAAAAAAAACTAAAAAAAAAGACAAGAAAAGAAAATCAATTGTGTTATTTATACTATCATCTTTAAATCTCGATTATTAATTTTTGTTTTGTTTTGTTTTGTTTTTTATTTTTTTTCCCTGAAACTTTTTTTTTTGTAACTCAATTTACATTCCTTCCCTAAGCATCATCACAGCACACAAAATGTGATCTCCCATCCAGTACACACTGCGTAGTGACTCAATCATGCACATTACAAAAATTTTTCCATTTGTAGTTCCTAGAATTATTTCCACCCCTCTTTCTGACCCTCTGTCCGTTCCCACCCTCCTCTTACACCACTTCTGGTGTTGACAATTGTCCTTCATTCCCTTCCCACCCACATTGCATTGATCACACAATTTCCTACATAATCTAACTACTTTCAATGGTGAGTTCACTCATTACTACTAAGAAAACCAGTTTTAACTTAAAGAAACACCAAGGAACTTTGCTTAAAGCCAGGAAACAGGTTAGGAATCTGTTCAAACGGTAGGTGCATGAACCTATCAGTTTCATGTACTTTTATCTTCTGTTCTGGTTTAATTTTCCTGATTAAATTCTGGTATATAATTTTCAACTCCAGACTTGTCCCTATGACTAAGTTGGCCACTTTTAGTTTTTCAACTCTTATTTCCGTGTGTCTGTGTTTCATTGTTTCCGATGAGAGATCTGCTGTTAGCCTGATGGGATGCCTTTTGTAGGTAACTTGATGTTTTTCTCTTCCCAATCTTAGTATCTTGTATTTGTCTATGATTTTGGTCAACCTGGCTATAATGTGTCTTGGAGAAGATCTTCTTGGGTTGATTCTATTTGGGGTCCTTTGTATTTCCTGGGATTGGATCTTCAAATGCCTCTCTAGGTTTGGGAAGTTTTCTTGCAGGATTTCATGGAATAGATTATCAATGCCCTTATGGGTCTCTTCACCTTCTGGAATGCCAGTTATCCAGATATTTGGACGTTTGATTGTATTCAGTACTTCTCGCCTATTATTCTCAAATTTTTGGGCCATTTTCTCAGTCTTCATGGTGGATTTTTCTAGGCCAGCCATTTTCTCTTCAACATCTGAGATTCTATTTTTTGAATGATCTAGTCTGCTTTTAATACTTTCAAGGGAGATGTTGACTTCTTGTATTATAGACTTCATCTCTAGGAGTTCCGTTTGAGGTTTTTGTAAAGTGTGTAATTCCTCTTTTAGATCTTGCAAGAATTTCCTCATCTCCTGGAAGTAGTCAACTTCTTTCTCCTTTCTCTTTAGAGTTCATTATCTCTCTTCTCTTCCATCTCTGTTAGCTTTGACATTATGAATGCTCTAAATTCCTTATCAGACATTTCCTTGATTTTCACCAAACTGCTTATGGATGAAGAAGAGTTACTCTTTTCCCTTGAAGGAGAAGTATTTTCTCATTTTCCCATATTTCTCGTGATCTGGCAGTGATTTCTTGTCATCTGATGGATGATGTGTTTCTTTCAAATTCTTGAAGTTCAGCCCGAATGTTGAGGAGCAGGCAGACAGAGGTGATCTAGAATCTCTTTGCTGTTCTGTTGTGATCGCTGGTGCAGCAGATTCAGTAGATATTAGGGAATAATTTAACCCTATTAGTATTTGGATGTTTAGCTACAGTGCTCTTAGATACGTCACTAGCTCGTTTGCTGGAGTCTGAATTATCAGTAGAAAATCTTCATTCCCTGAAAAATCTAGTTCGCTGGAGACATGTGGAACCCTCTGCTGAAGGCCCGGCTTCTTCTGCCTCTCGATTATTTTTTGTGAGTAAAATTCTGTTTTCTTTTTTTTTTTTGGCAAATATGGGCATTTAAATTTATCTTTTATTTTCTAAAGTGATGATCTGAATTGTCTAAGAGACTATGGCAAATAGTGGTTTTCCAGTTTTGTATGGCAATAAGCCATACCCTAGCCTAAGAATTTAACCCTACTTAATATCCTTTCTTTCTCTTACTTATGTCTTTTTTAATTGTTATTGGGTGTGTGCACTCACGAGAAAGACAGAAAGAAGAGAAAGGACCTGCCTCTTTCTCTACAACCTCATCAATGAGAATAAAATTTGTAACCATTACACTATCTATGGTCCCTAGATATTTCTTTCTGCTTATGTTTCTTTCTTTTTCATTCTCTCTTTCTTTCTCCTAATTTACATTTTATCGTGTCTTAACAGTATACATTTCTTTTTCCAACACAAAAGCCATGCATGTCAGTCAAGACTAGAATATTACTATATTCATTATCATCAGCAAATAGCTTCTCATTTTTTGTCAATTAAGCATATTTTTACCCATTTTTTCCATCCCCTTTCCCCTCCCTCCCTTCAATACCAAACTTTTTTTTTTTTCACATTTTATTGATTCACAAAAGATCTTAAAGTATGGACGGATCTAGAATCTAGTGACAAGTGCACTATATTTTCTTCTGAAACAATTTTTTTTTTGGGGGGGAGAGATTTTCACTATAGGGCGCGTGCGCTCGCCAGAAAGACAAGAGAGAGACATAGAGACAGAAAGTGAGAAATCACCCCCCAGGGGGGATGGTCACACCGCAATCCCTTCTCCTCCATTCTCCTCTTGGGATCTTGGGCACACACGCATACACGCCCGGTGTGAGTTTTAAGCCACCGGGTCCAGGACGTGAACTGTGGTTGACTACGTGGGAGTCCAGCGACACAGCCATTATACTAACTGCTGGTTCCCCTGAAACATTTTTTAAATCCTCTCTCTCTCTCCACTTCCCCCTTTCACTGAAGAGAGGTATAAACTAACTTACTTGCAAAAAAAAAAAGTTAATCTCAATTTGGTTTATTATTTGTATAAAGCCGTGTAAGACCCCAATTTCTGATGCAAAGCAACAGATACTACTGTATTATTGAACTTATGCAAATAATTATTTTGCCACAAAATAGGAATGCTCACAGATATTTTCCAATTGCAAAGGAGTCAGGAAAGGAGAAAAGTTTGTTTCAATTTAAAAATTTATTTAACAAATTGCTGAACCCAACAAATAAAAAGAAAACAAAAATTCTTATACCTGGAAGACAAAGCATAGAAGAAAATCAGTAATGTTTTAGAAAAAAATTATAGAATTTGGGACCAGCAGTTAGCATAATGGCTATGTCACTGTACTCCCATGTAGTCGACTGTGGTTCAAGTCTTGGACCTGGTGGCTTAAACTCATGCCAGGTGCACGTGCGTTCATGCCCAAGATCCCCAAGAGGAGAATGGAGGAGAAAGGATTGCGGTGTGGCCATCCTCCCTGGGGAGTGAATTTTCTATTTCTGTCTCTCTGTCTCTGTTTTTCTGGCGAGCACAAGTGCCCTATAGAGAAAAAAAATACTCAAAAAAAAAAAAGTCGTAGAATTCTATTTTATCAGTCAGTTTAGTCTTGTGTAATTTCTTTTGTTAAATTTTCAGTGTTACTGTGGTCTGACCTTTCTGTTAACATTCAATATTATTATTGATATTTTAGAACTTGTTCCAACCATTAAATTGGGCTTTCATTTCTTGTTCTCTTATTTGTCTGTCTTTAGTTTTTCTTGTATAGTACTCCCTTCAGAACTCCTTGAAGAGCCGATCTGGTGTTGTTAAATTCTTTCAGGTTTTGTTTATCTGAGAATGTTTTTATCTTTTCTTCCCACATGAAGGGTAATCTTGTAGGGTACAGTATTTTTGGTTGAAATTGTTTTTCACTTAACACATTGAATATATTTTCCCATTCATTCTTTGCTTGCATTGTTTTCAACGAGAGGTCCAATGTTAGCCTGATGGGATATCCTTTTAATGTAACTTGGTGTTTTTCTCTTGCCAATTTTAGTATCTAGTCTCTGTGGTTTTGGTTAATCTGGCTATGATATGCCTTGGAGATCTTCTTGGGTTGATTCTATGTGGGGTTCTTTTTATATATATATTGGGTCTGGATATTTGAATATTTGGGAAGTTTTCTTCCAGGATTTCATGGAATTGTTTATCAATGCCCTTATTACTTTCCTCACCTTCTGGGGTACTGATGATCCAGATGTTTGGGCGTCTAATGGTATCTAGTATTACTCGTGTGTTATTCTCACTTTTTAGGGTGACTTTCTCAGTCTTTTTGGTGAATTTTTCTAGGTCAGAGGTTCTATCTTCTGCATCTGAGATTCGATCTTCTGCATGATCTAATCTACTTTTAATATTTTGTGGGTAGGTTTCAATTTCCTGTATTACAGCCTTCATCTCTAACAGTTTCATTTGATTCTTTTTTATGGTGTATATTTCTTCTTTCAGATTGTGGAAGAACATCCTCACCTCCTGAAACTCATTGTCTGTTTTCTCCTGTGTCTTCTGGAGGTTTTTTTTGTCTCTCGTCTCTTGCATCTCTGATAGCTTTGTCAATATGAATATCCTAAAACCTTTATCTGACATTTCCAAGAGTTCTATTGTACTGTCTGCAGATGATGAGGGGTTGTTCTTTCTCCTTAGGGGAGAGATATTTTCTTGATTTTCCATATTTCTTGTGCCTTGGTGGTGGTGGTTTCTGGTCATCTGATGGATTATATGTTACTTTCTACCTTCTTGGAGTAATTCTGAGTGTTAGAAGTGTGCAGAAGGAAATGGCCTACAATTTTTCTGCAGTGCAGAGACAGAAAGAAGACAGAGACCACCCTACCTGGCTTTTCACTGGGTGTTGGGCCAGAAGGAGAGGTTTAGGACAGAGGCTTTTTTCGGTTATAGGGGCAGATGCAACTTAGATGCACATGGATTCTGGCATTTTGCTGGGTTTTGGGCCAGAAGGAGGCTGGTAGCTAGATTTTTCTATACTAATTGTTAGATTAAACTGTTTTACTGATTTTTAGTAATAATTATTATAATTTCATTACTATTTTATACTAAAATTACTTTAAGGATTATTCCAAATAAATGGCAATAAGTCAGAGGATACTGAGGTGCTAAAACTGTTTTTCAAATGAATTCTGATTATCTGTAGTTATAAAAAGGTCACTACAAAAGTTTTTTTTTTTTTTGTAGAGGTTTTTGCTATAGGGCATATGCGCTTGCTAGAAAGACAGAGAGAGACAGAGAGATAGAAAGTGAGAAATCACCTCCCGGGGGGGATGGCCACACTGCAATCCCTTCTCCTCCATTCTCCTCTCGGGATCTTGGGCACACACACTCACGGGTTCAGCATGAGTTTAAGCCACTGGGTCCAGGACGCAAAAATGCAGTCGACTACATGGGAGTCCAGCGACACAGCCATTACACTAACTGCTGGTCCCAGTCACTACAAACTTTTTTAGTAATCAACAAAGAAATGTATATGGTTGCTGTCAGACATAAGTTTTTTCTTCTGTTTTTTGTTTTATTTTTTTTCTAAGCTTATTTATAAGTGTCCAGTTATTCTTAGTCTTTTTCATTTCATGAAGAACATTTTAAGGTGCCTTATTTGAAAAAACATCCATGGAGAGAGAGAGAAGAAAGAAACAATCTGGATAAGCAATAATAATGAACATGTAATGATGATTCAGGTTGGCATAGGTAAATACTTGTTAGATATAGATTACTAATGTGTTTCCCTCTAATTTAAGCCTGTAGAAACATTTATAATTAAAAAAAATAAAATTGAAGATAGGAAAGTAGGTAGCATAATGGTTAAGGACTCCCACATGGCTGACTGAAGTTCAAGTCCTGGACCCAGGGGTTGAAGCTCATGCTGGGCACATGTGCATGCGTCTCCAAAATTCTAAAAGGAGAATGGAGGAAAAGGAACTGTGGCATGGTCATTGACCCTGGGGGTGATTTTTTTTCTCTCTCTCTACAGCAAATAAACGTGTCTATAACAAAAAACAAACAAACAAACAAACAACAACAACAAAAAAACTACCCCCTAAAAATAAAAATGAAAATAAGGAGCCAGGAGATGGCATGGTAGTTAAGGCACTGGATTTCCACATGACCCATTGAAGTTCGAGTCCCAGCCGGTGGCTTTCTTTCTCTCTCTCTCTGTGTCTCTGTCTGTCTTGCTCTGGTGAGCTCATGGACCCTCTTGCACATTAAAAAACTAATAATAATAAATAAAATAAAATAAATAACTTCTTAAAAAAATTGAAAATGATATGAAAGAAGACCTTGGGCCAGCCCTGTGGTACATTACTTAGGTATAGCATAGAGGAAGCCAGACATCACATATCGGCTGGGGTTTAAATCCCAGCTCTGTTGAGACCAGCAGTTAGTGTAATGGCTATGTCACTGGACTCCCATGTAATCGACCGTGGTTCAAGTCCTGGACCCGGTGGCTTAAACTCACGCCAGGCACATGTGCGTGTGTGCCCAAGATCCCGAGAGGAGAATGGAGGAGAAGGGATTGCGGCGTGACTGGCCATCCCCACTGGGAGGTGATTTCTCGCTTTCTATCTCTCTGTCTCTCTCTGTCTGTCTGGCGAGCACCTATAGCAAAAACCTCTCCAAAAAAAAAAAAAAAAAACAAAATTCCAGCTCTATCAGCGTCACACTGGACCCATGAGTTCCTGCCTACGATCTTGGCAGGAAGGAGAATTAGAGAAAAAGGATTCCTACATAACCAGGCACCACTGGAGTGCTCTTTGTGTATGTACATGCATGCTTTATAGCATGAGTAAAAGTACATAAAACCTGAAGTTAGTGACTAGATTTAATAAATTACATTCATTAGACCAGCCTTTGGATGGGGGTTAAGGCAACTGGATCCCACATGGCTAACTTCATGATTATAGTCTTGGCTACCAGTTTGTAAAACATGCCAGGCATGTGTGCCTGTGAGTCCAAAATCCCATGAGAAGAATGGAGGAGAAGGAATTGCAGAGTGACCATACCCCCTGAGGGGGTGATTTCTCAATTTCTGTCTCTCTTTCTATCTCTCCAGTGAGCATATGTGCATAGCCTATAGCAAAACAACAACAACAAAACAAACAAAAATTATGTTTAGCATAAAGACCACACAAAGGTTGTTTCATCGCTTTGTGGAATTTATGGCTTCTCATTGTCAACTTCAAGTAGATTTGTTTCTGTTATGTAGAAATTCCCAGAATCCCTGAAAATTCAGTCATGCGATTTGGCTTTACTGGTAAGCAGTTTAATGTGGGAGCACAATTTTTGACAAAGACAGAATGCCATTTTCTTGAAAAATTTAAAGTCTATCTGTTCGTCAATGAATGTTAATAGGGTGGGAGACAGATAACCTGAAAAGAAAATAATTCTCTAGTTCAAGCAGATTCTTCCTTAAAAATTGTTAGAAATATTTATAGTACTGCAAAGTCTTCTGCATAGAGGTGGTCAATATTTATTTAGTCAAAGTTTATTTGTTGAGTAAATGAAAAAAACTCCAGTAAAACATAATAAAGACATGTGGAGTGCTTTGGATAAGCTACTTAACTATTCTGATTCTTAGTTTTCTCACATACAAAATGAAGATGATAATAATACTTATCTTTCAAAATTATTGTGAGGGTTTTATTATATAATGCAGGCAAAGCACTCTACCTTGCCAAGCACATAGTAAAAGCTCAATAAACACTAACTGTTATGCTGATGATTTTCTTTATAGTGAGGGCAAGAATTTCATATCTTTCATTAGTGCTCTCAGCCATAGCGTAATGGGGAAATAAAATTTTATTGAATAATTCAGTGCTTTGTAACAAAGAGTTTCTTCAGAGACAGGACCAGATAGTTTCCATTTGCTTTTCAAGATTTCATCAGTGTCTCAGTTACTATAGGTCACCAAACTAACCCCTTTGAATGTTAAAATATTAGGCAGTAGCTACTACTTTACCTACATCCATATTGTTAGTGTTGGAAGAAGCTACATAATTAAGTAGATTTCTCTCAAAACTAACTTGAAATTCATGTACATATTATCCACTTAAATTTTTCAATTTTTTTCCATGTAATTTATCATAGCTTACCCCACAGGACAATTGTGAATATATAAAATAATGATGGAGAAATAATAATAATCATGATGTTCATACTAAACAATATATCTATGATAACCATATTATAATTAAAGATACCATACGGAAAATATAAAATAAGTCTTTTTAAAGAGAAGCCCGTTTTCTATGCCTTAAAAATTCTAACATATTGATGCCCTTCAACTTGACTGAGATTTTGAAAGAGCAGTGTTTATAAAAAAATAAATAATTATTTTATTTAACTTTGCTTAATTAATATATTTATTTTAACTTGACCAGAGAGGGACAGAGGCGGGGGGGTGGGAGAGAGAGAGAGAGAGAGAGAGTGAGAAAGCAAGCTGCCAGGTCCAGGACACCAACCGCGGTGAGCCATGTAGGAGTCTTTTAACCACCAAGCCACCTGCCACCCAGAAAGAGTAGTATTTAAATCATGGATCAGTTCTGGAATCTTAGTTGGCATGCTTATCTGTTACCTTTCAAGAACTTATATCTATTATGGTGGTTCCAAAACTAAAATGATAGCTCAGAGGTGGTGAGAGTCTGACAGTCTTCTCTGGTCAGCCAAGAAATTAGGAAAATAAAAAACAACATGGTGTGTTCTCCATAAAGGTAAATTTGGTAATTTTTAAAATAAATTTTGAGATGTCTTACCTCATTTTTAATGTTTAAATATCATTATAAATGGAAATAGTGGTGACCGTAGATATAATAATGATTACATATCAGCAAAATAATAAGGTGATTACTTCATGTGCCTATTAACATTTGCTTTTCTGAGCTACCTGAAGAGTAAGTTCTACTCTTTCTTAGAGTTACTTCTCTGTTCAGTTGTCTAATGACTATTTCTGTATGGTATGAATTTTACTAAGTTATGCTATATTTATATTCCTTTATTATTTACATTCTATTAAGTCCTCTCAATGAATATATACTGAACACTCTCCCTATCTATGTGTGTGTATACACATATACATACATGCACACACAGAGTTAGTATACATGTACATTAACACAATATTTATTTAAATAGTATGTGTGTTTTGTGTATAACAGTGGAATGACTGGGTATTTATTTGATTATTGCTCAGCACTATATCTATCAATAGTTCGACATATTTTCCTAAGTGAATATTTCCACAATCATCTTTTTAAATCTTGTCTATTTCCTGCTACCTCTTTCAAATAAAACAAAGAACTTATTTTACAAATAGATGGTTGAAAGACATTTAAAAAGCTATGTCAACATCAGCATCCTAACACTATGTTTTATATTAAACTAGAAATAAAATGAAACAAAAGCAAAGAATAAAAAGTTCTTAAATTAGAAATATATCTTAACTGAACCCTGCAAAAGTACTACAAAGTTTGAGTTATTTTTCTTAAGAAGAATGAGGCCTACACATCATTGAACTCCAGATTTTGGGGAAAAGTTCTAGCCCACTGCTTTTCGGCACTTGAATCGGCTTAAAGGGAATTGTCTGTCGTGCTTGATGGTTTGGCAGATTCCAGAAGCTGCTGGATGTTCTGGGTTCAATGGAGTAGAACACCATAGGCTAAAACTGATTCATGATCCACTTAGTGGAGAGGGAAAAAGTTTTTACCTGGGGGAATTATCTTTTCCTCGAGCATCGTGGCTCAGAATAATTTCATGAGACATTCCCAAGTGGAAATATTTTCCCCACACTTCCAGTATAGTGGGTGATGCCTGTGTGTGAAAAGCTAGTGCCACAGATAAACTGCATATTTCTGATGTATCTTTACAACCTCATGCTTTTCTTTTCCTCCTAACCCTTATCTAAAATGTTCTGAAACATGACTTAGAAATTTAGAAAAATATGTCTGTTTTCCAAGTTAGTAAACAATGATTGCAGGAAGTCTGCAAAAATGCCGTTGACTTTTGTAGAAAAGAATAGTTTGTAAAAATGCTTTTATTTACATGCTCTTCTGTGATAGATAAGGGGTCCCAGGAGAGGGATCCAACCAGTGGCATGGCTTCTAAATTACGGAGAGAAAACCAAGACTCTAAAAAATGTCTTGTCCAAACTAGCTCATTCCAAGCTGTGCTCTGTGACTCCAAGTTTTAGACTTTTTCTATGAGAAGTCACCACCATAGTATCTACTTTTTTCATCTAAAATTTTTTAGCCCCTATATATTTTACTAAACTACTCTGACTTAATGATTTAAGTGACAGACAAATAGAAGGAAGTCAAATTTTACTTTCTTTATAGGTTGGAGCTTTCTTATAAATCCATTTCCTTAGATATTCATGATTTTTCAACTTTCAATTGCTTTTCTGTGTTTAAAAGAAATATCATGGTTTCTGAAAGTCACTGAGAGACAATTATGGACTGTAATTGATGGTAACTGCTTGAAAATGTCCAGGGTCTATGTGGATTATGACTGGCTATCACATCAGAATCTGTCTCGTGGGATTCCAGCATACTGTTTGTAAAACAGTGTGAGAAATGGTAGGAAGCTACTAAGAATTTCAACCCAGTGACCAGTGGGGCCTACTATGAATCCTGTCTGATAGTTTTCATTTTTAATATGAAGACCAGGATTTATGATTTACATTTTATTTGGTGAAAATCTTCCTACTGAAAACTTGAGGTTTATTGCACCAATTTTTTTAAAAAAATTTAAGCTGTACTCTTTTTAAAATTAGAGAATTATAATAATTAAAATGCAAAGGATAGTCTTCTCCAGAAAACATTTTTGATCGATGCCAGCACTTTCATTTTACTGCCTGTTCACATGGATTATCTTTTGTTTTCTAGTTAACATGTTTACATTTTGTGCATTTTCCCCTTTTCTCACCCCAGTCCTAGCTCAACTAGATCCTTAAGGATGTGGTCTCAGCTTTGTTTTCCTAATTATCAGTATGACAAAGAATTTCTGAATTCTTGGCCTGGCAAGAATCAAAGTATACTAGTGGGGAAACTAAAATTAAAATGTATTAAATATGATACCATAATACATTGAAATACAGCACAGCATTAGAGAGGTAAATGAAATTCCTAGATACTGCCTGAATTTCTTTAGCTTAGCAATTCTATTTCTGTCCAGGTGGAATTTTAAAAATCTATTTTATTATTAATACAATGGCCATGTAGAGAAGTGTATAAACTAAATAATATCAGTATAAAAAGTATACCTCTGTGACTGCCACCTAGGTTAAATAGTAGAACACTGCCAGAATCACAGAAAAATCTCCACACTACCCATCTCAACGCTGCTGATTTCTATGGTCCCCTTTAAATTTTACCTCAGTGATCCAGGCTGTAGTAGATAGTGTTCATACTTTACGCCTGTTCATTTCTCCTTTACCAAATACTATTAGTTGTGCATGGCAAAAATTCAGAACTGCCCACTTACCTGGAGAATCACTCTTGGCCAAAGTGGAATTCCCTGGGAGGTTAGGCTTCCTCTCTCTCTACAGTGTCAGAATTAACCATGGCACAAAAGGCCAGTCCCCCAGTTCAAGGTGGAAGATGTCCCTAATTCAAGGCATCTGTATGATTCTCCAGTACTTCATCTAGGGATCAAACTGAAGCTGGTCTGTAGCTGAGATGTTATTTCCACAGGCATCTTTCTCTGCAGCATCCTGCCTTCTCCGTTCCTCTTACTCTGACTGCTGTCAGGATAGTAAATATAAGACTTGAACAAGAACCCTCATCATAGCTCTGATTCTAGAGAGCCAGAGCTAAGACTAATCCTGTCTTGGTTTTCTATTGCTGTATAACAAATTACAACAGACTTTGTGGCTGAAAAAGCACACAGTTATTGTCTGCAGATTGTGTGACTCAAGAAGAGTTCAGGCGTAGCTCACCTAGGTCCTCCGCAAGGCTGCAATCACGATGTCGGCTGGGGTCTCATCTGAATGCTGAACTTTGGGCAGTTCTGCCTCCAGGCTCGCATGGGTAGTGGTCAGAATTCATTTCCTTGCAGTTGTAGAAATGAGGGCCTCACTTCCTTGTTGGCTGTTACTTGGCTGGAAATGTTTGCCACATGCCGCAACTTTTCATGTTTCTTCAAGACCAAAATTGGAGAGAGAGAGAGACTCCAGCAGGACTGGTGCTACAATCATCTGTAATATAAATATGTGCACAAAATCATGTAAATCTTCTCACTTTTAGTGTACTCTACTGTCTAGAGTGCCATGGATTCCACTCATATTCAAGAAGAAAGGGTCACGCAAGAGTGTGAATGGCAGGAGGTGGGGGCACAGAGGCTGTCTTCAGAGTCTGTCATGTATCTCTAGCCAATGTAGATTAGTTTTGCTGCCCTTCGAATTTTATGCATTTGAGATCATATACTAAAGGTTTGTTTTCTGTTTTATTTCCCCCTCTTATTCCTGTTAATATGCATACCTAACTTTCTAAATACTACGCACTGTATTTTTAAGATTCATCTGCGTCGTTGCATGTGGTTGCAATTTACTCATTTTTATTTCTGTGTAATATCCTATTTAATAAAAACTGAAAAATATTTTTATTCTATTTTTGTGCATATCATTGCTTTAGATTGCTTCCTTTTTTGTGATTGTACACAATGCTGTTACGAAGAGAATTATGCTTGTATTCAGAAGTATATTAACTCACTTTTGTAGGGGACAGTGCTTCTCCATCTAGCATAAAAATCATCTGATTGGCTTGTTAAAACCTAATTGTTGTGCTCCAACCCTAGACTGTCTGTTTCAGAAGGTTTGCGATGGGGATTTACATGCCACATCTTCTCAGGTTCTGATCTGATGTTACTGGTTTGGGGTCTGCCTTTGAGGACCCACAGATATATAATGTATTGCAAAGTGTGAAATTGTTAAAGAGACTACCTATGTTCAGATTTGTAAATAGTTACAACAGTACCTACCAGCAATATACAAAAATTCTACTGTGCCATGTCCCAGCTAGCATTAATTGTCAAAATTCTAAATTTTTTAGAATCGAGTAAGAATATAAGGCTATTATGGTGGTTCAAATTTGTATCTCCATGATGAGAAAAATATTGAGTGTCTTTTCATATTTTTATTTTATATTATATTTGGGTACTTTTAAGAGTTTATTTATTTATTGAGAGAAAGAACACACAACACACATGAAACAGGGACCTTAGAGGATATCTTGACACATTGAGATCTCTCTACAGCCTTCCAGCCAATCAGCATCACAGGTAAGCCTGCAGGTACACCTAGTGTTGAAGCTGACCTAAGATCCTAACTCGGGGAGCTGCCATACGGCTCCATTATTGTACAGCAGCACCCTACAAACTGTGCCACTGTGACTGGGCTCATTTTTTTCTTTAAGTATGACATGCCTGTTCAAGTTTTTTTTTTTTATTTTTTCCCCCTTTTCTTTTCGAAAGTTTTCTCCCTTTTGTTTAGAATTCTATATACTTTTAGAAAACAACACTGCCAATTTTAAGCCTTATACTTAGCTTTTCCAATCCTAGCTTGCTTTTTCATGTGGTATGTTTTCAAAAAGAGAAATTCTTAATTTTAGTATACTCCAAATTTTTACTCTTTTCTTTAAAGGTTAAGGCTTTCTCCTTCAATTCTCCATACTGTTAAGAACTTGGGGGCACTTGATGCCTGGTATTATTTTTTTAAGCCAGTGGGGTTGTGACTTGAACCTTAGTCAGCTTTGTGGGATCCAGCTTCTTCTGCACAGCAATTGTTGTACTATGGGGCCAACACTAGTTACTGTTTTTTAAAATCAGTATAACCATCATTGCTTTTTAATTTGAGCATTTAGTTAACATCTAATGAATTGCTGAAATATTAAGATTCAGTTCATTGAAGTCATATCTGATTAGTAATTGTTTTGCTTATTCTGTATTCCTTTTATCTTCTTAATTGCCATATTTATACACACATGTATGTGTACATATACAGACATGTATACATACAAACATATATTTAAGAGTTTGAGGGAACCAGCAGTTAGCATAATGGCTATGTTGCTGGACTTCCATGTAGTCGACAGCAGTTCGAGTCCCGGACCTGGTAGCTTAAACTCACGCCAGGCACGTGTGTATGTGTGCCCAAGATCCTGAGAGGAGAATGGAGGAGAAGGGATTGCGGCATTGCCATCCCCCCTGGGGGGTGATTTCTTGCTTTCTGTCTCTCTGTCTCTCTCTGTCTTTCTGGCAAGCGCATGCACCCTATAGCAAAAACCTCTCCAAAAAAAGAAAAGAAATAAAAAAGAGTTTGGAAATAATAATTTCCTTTCTATTTGTGGTTATTTAATCCTAGAAAGAAAATAGGCAACCTTGATAATAATAGGCACCTTTGATTTATCAAAGATTAATTTTTATCTTTACCTGAGTTATTCTTTTGGATAAATGCAAGTATCTTAGTGCACTTTTTTCAATGACCTCTTCCCAATGTATGTTCTATTATTGAGTGTGTTGTAATTCTCTTGGTATATATTAAACTCACAAAAAAACCTTCTACTTTTGTTTTCTATAATTGATATACACATAAATTTACTGAATAAGAATCTTTATTTTACTCATTATGCATTCAAAATGCATTTCTGAGCTTAAATCTCGATAAATATGGTTGGAATGGTTATTTTCTAGTCTATACTTGATCATTTCAATACTATATTCCCAATTTTTATTTTTTTGTTGACTGTTGTTTCCTCTAGTCTGGTTTATATTGTCTTCCTATATTTCAGTTTCAGACCTTGTATTCTAAAATTACTTTAAAAATAATTAAAGGCGTTGGGGTCGGCAGGTGGCGTGATGGTTAAGGGCACTGGACTCCCACATGGCTCACCCTGTTTTGAGCCCTGAACCTGGTGGCTTGGCTTGCTGTCTCTTTTTACGCTAACTGCTGGTTCCCAAAAAGATAGTTCTTAAAAGAAAAAAATCAGGGACCAGCAGTTGGTATAATGGCTATGTTGCTGGACTTTCATGTGGTCAACTGTGGATTGAGTCCTGGACTTGGTGGCTTAAACTCATGCTGGGTGCATGTGCGTGCATGCCCAAGATTCCAAGAGGAGAATAGAAGAGAAGGGATTGTGGCATGGCCATCCCCCTGAGGGGTGATTTCTTGCTTTCTGTGTCTCTGTCTCTTTCTGTCTTTTGGGTGAGCGCACATGCCCTATAACAAAAACCTCTCCAAATAAATAAATAAATAAATAAATAAATAAATAAATAAATAAATAAATAAATAAATAAATAAATAAATAAATAAATAAATAAATAAATAAATAAATAAATAAATAAATAAATAAATAAATAAATAAATAAATAAATAAATAAATAAATAAATAAATAAATAAATAAATAAATAAATAAATAAATAAATAAATAAATAAATAATCAAAGGTATAGAATGGTGTCATTTTACCCAAATAAGATAAAATAGTCAGATGCCATGGCAGCAATGGAACCCATTCAGAAGGTATTTACTGAATTAAGAGACGATGCACGAAGTGTTGTGCATTTAAGAAGCCAACAAGGGAAGTCGAGTTACCTGCTTTGAGTTGAAAGGCATGAGACAAGGCAGAAGTGGAAGAACTTTAGCTGTAGAGTTTTAGCCTTCCAGAGTCACAACATCAAAGCAGGCATGGATGGGAGACTTCTCTGTTCTCTCTCCCTCTGGTCTCTTCACCAGGCTTCTCTTTATCTAAACCAACCAGACACCAGAGGATAAGGGAGCCTAACTGAGGCAGTCAATTAAGCATCAGTGACCCTAAAGGAAAGAACAGGAAAGAAAAGGGTAAAAAGTAGATCTGGAAAGCAAATGTAGCATAGCAAGTCCAGTGAACGCATATTTTTCTCTTAAGCTCCCTTGCTAGGACCAAAACTAGAGTTTTCCTGGAATACCAAAGTAATTCATTGAAATATAGTTCAACCTCACACTATCAGCGGGAGCTCTACCCTGTGCTCAGTGGGTTCCTTCAAAGCTAGTCTTCATCTTTAGCTGCCTTCAGTTAATCTGTAAAATCTCGAGGGCAGAAATGGCTCAGCCTTAATGTTCTCTGATCTGGTGATTAGTCACTTTCAGTTTTTACTAGGATTTTGGTGGGGGGGTAGTGGGAAGACTTTAACTATATTCATTTTTACTAGGATAATTAGACAGGCGTAGGCAAACTATAGCCTGTGGGCCAACTCTACCTTCATGCCTGTGTTTGTAAATAAATATTTTTAGTGAAAACCTACACCTATTTGTTAACATATTATCTATGAGTGTGTTCATGCTATAATGGAAGGGTTTAATATTTGTGGCAGAGATAGCCTTGTCTACAAGACTTAATGTTTACTATCAACCTCTTCACAGAAAATGTTTGTTGAATTCTGGTATACATGCCCAACAGGATCTAAAACCCACTGTCCCTCCTACAAGACATATATAATTCACCAGTGTGAAGTGTCTTTATCTATACCATGTAATTAAATTTTAATGATAAACATGACCAGGTTAAATTTATTTTGCTTATTATTATAGATTTATCTAGTCATGGTGATGTTAATGAGATGTTCAGTGTTCAAATCAAAGTTAATTGGAAGGAAAACAAGTAAAAAGAAGTGGTCTAGATTACTGGAAAAAGCTAATCAAACTGCCACTGGTAGAGATAAATGGAAAACTATAACTTTAAAGTGATTAAAAATCTGATTAACTGACTTAATTGAATGTGCACACAAATAAATATGGGCTTATAACAATTTAAATACTAATTTGATAATATCTAGCACCTACTATGTGACTGATAATGTACTAGGAATTTTTCTGTACATCGTTCTAATCAAGCTCTAATCTCTGTTTGAGGTAATTTTAATTCTCATTCTATAAATGGGTAGACTGACTTTCAGCAAATTTAAGAAACTTGATTGTGACCTCAAGCTTGCCGGTAGCGTTCTTGAGATTTAGATCCATTTTAGCTAAAGGCATCAGAAGAAAGAAGCCATTTTACGTCTTTCCTTCAGATAACATGGCTGTGTAGCTTTGATAGACTTTATTTATGTTAACTACAGTAACAATCCCTTCTCTGACTTTTTGTTTCAGTTGTACACTGGGAAAAAAAATCAAATGGCAAGGGCTGAAAGATTCCCTCTAAAAAACAGTAGGAAGAAACTGATTGATTTGGGCTGAGGGGTACTGACAACTCAACAGTAGCCAGCTGAAATTGCCTTTTTAACTGAAGTGTTTAAGCTTGGCCTAGAGCTCTTCAGTCAGCTTGCACCTGCTTCATGAATCCTTTGCAGTCCTTCAGAAGCAATGTGTGTCTTTGAGGTATCCCACGTCTCTGTTATGTATTTATTATGTTCATGAATATCAAAGAAGTGGAGGGCAGGTCTGGAAGCTTCAGGTAAACTACACATAGGCTTTGGGAACTTTTAATTATATTTTAGAAGTTGTATTTTTTGTGTATCTTTATAAAACTTTTAAAAAAATTATTTTAAGAGTATTTTTTAGCCTGAACTAAATGACTAAGGAAGTGTTTTTTTTTAAGTTTTTGTTTGTTTTGTTTTGTCTTATAAAATTCAATTGGTTTTTAGGTTTCTGTGTTTTTCTAATGTCTTTAGTTACTTACAGACAAGGTATTTGTACTTAGTACTTTGTTTGGGCCTAGCTTTGCAAAGATTTGTTCTGTGTGCAGCCAAGTAGGAACTAATTTAGCCCCAGAAGGATGACTTTGTGCAGATTGATAAGTGATAGAAAATGGGGTTGTTGCAGAAGGTTTATTGGTCTAATTTTAGCAGCTGTGAACACTGCACTAGATTTTAAATGTATTTCCTTTTAAAAGTAAAGAAAAAGAAAAAGCATAATTAAATTCTAAATAATGTTAAACAAGTGGTTAAGTTTACATATTGTAATTGGTTTGAGGTGAAAAATGAGCCATATGGATTACTGAACCACCAGAATAGTTCCAATATTATAGTATTTCATTGTTCATTTCCCCTTTTTGGCTCCACACTCCCAGTTGTTTACTTATTAGTATATTAGTCATGAAGACATAGTATAAAGGGAAGGAGAGTGTTGAAAAGGCAGAAATGTCGGGGCCAGCAGTTAGCGTAATGGCTATGTCGCTGGACTCCCATGTAGTCGACTGCGGTTCGTGTCCTGGACCCGGTGGCTTAAAACTCATGCCGGGCGCGTGTGCATATGTGCCCAAGATCCCGCGAGAGGAGAATGGAGGAGAAGGGATTGTGGCGTGGTCATCCCCTCTGGGAGGTGATTTCTCGCTTTCTGTCTCTCTGTCTCTGTCTGTCTGTTTGGCGAGCGCATACGCCCTATAGCAAAAACCTCTCGGGGGGTGGGGGGGAAAGGGCAGAAATGTCAATACTATTTAACAAGGAAGCTCTCAAATTATAGAATATCACCAAAGAGTCAATTCACTTGGAGATTCAAATATGTGACCTCAACATAATGTGACACAAAACAAATAGTAACTGAGAGTTGATCTCTGTTTTTACTAGTCTATAGCAAACATATGGTAAATGTTCTGTCTCTGGATGGACCCAATATTATCGTCTACAGCTTGAAAACATGAAAAAAGTGGGGTTTTTTGGGTTATCTTTACATGTCTTCTGTAGGAAAAAAAATACAATAAGGGAATGGCCTAGGATATTTTTGATATAGCTTTACCAGTTCTTAAGGGTGGAGAACAGAATTGGAGCCAAGAATATAAGTATACTCTTCTTTATCTGGTTGCAGTAACTTGTTTAATTTGTTCAGTTTTAAGCTCTCTTCTGATTAATAGATACCCTGTAGCACACATACACTCGTACTCAAGGTAACTACTATCCTGACAATTACACCATCATATGTTAGTTTTGTCTATTTTTGAAACTTATACGCATGGGATCATGGAATTGTTTTGGTTACCTGGGGTTTCTTGTGATTCCAAAAAGCAATTTGATTGTTTTTCCTATTTATGCAAAGGATGTTCATATTTTGATAGGGATTATGTTACATTTGTAAATTACTTTGGTTAATATTGAAATCTTCACGTTTGATTCTTCCAATCATGAACATGAATCTTTTCCATTTTATTATATCATCCTCAATATCTTTTATCAGTGTCTTTTTTAAAATAATTTTCATTGTAGAGATCTTTCACATCCTCAGCTACAGATTGTTGCCTGTTGATTTTATATCCTGCAACATTACTGAATTCATTTATCTGTTATAAGAGTTTTTTGATTGGATTCTTTAGTTTTTCATGTATGTGATCATCTGCAAACAGGGACAGTTTATCTTCATCATTTCTCATTCAAATGCCTTTTATTTCTTTCTCTTGCCTAATTATATTGGCTAGGACTTCTAGTACTGTGTTGAATAGGAACGGGGGAAGTGGGCTTCTTTATCCTGTTCCAGTTTTAGAGGAACAGTGTTGACCTTTCTGCCATTCAGTATGACATTACTGTGGGTTTGTTCTATGTGACCATCATTGTGTTAGGAATTTTACTTTTTATACCTATTTTGTTGAGAATCTTAGTTAGGAAAGAGGTATTTTATCAAATATTTTTTCTGCATCAATTGCTATGATCATAATTTTTTAAAATCTTTCTGTTAATGTGATGTATTGCCTTCATTGACTTGCAAATATATCACTGGGATTAATCCTATCTGATGATGGTGAAGTCTTTTTGAGGTACTGTTAAATTGGTTTGCTGGAATTTTGTTGAATTTTTGCTTCAATATTCATCAGAGATATTGTTCTATATATTTCCTTATATTCTGTTGTGTCTTCATGTGTTTTGACTATGAGTGTAATGGTGGCCTCACAAAATTAGTTTAGGAAGCAATAACCTAAGCTGGGTTCAAGATTCATAATGGCTTTGTAGGTCTCCTATAGTTGGGAGTGCCTGTGTACGGGGTAGAAATTGGGATTTCTAGAGGTTGTGGTTCTTGCTTACCTCTTCCTTGAAATGGGGAACTCACCTCTGATACTCCACACTTCTGAATCTGGTATTTTTTTCTCCCTTTCTCTGTCTCCATCCCAAGTCATGGTACCTCAGAAGTTTCTCCCTACATCTTTGCAATATTCCACTGGTGTCTCCTCACTCCTCTGCTCAAACTGCAGCCAATTTTCAGGTTTTGGGGGCTTTTTTTCATGAATAGGAGTCACAGTGGGTATCCCCAATTGGCCATCTTTCCCAGCAACTTCCCTTTTTGTTTTGTTTTGTTTTGTTTTCTTCTCATTATTTCTGCTGAAAAAATGTGCTATTGATTACATTATTTGTCCTTTGAAAGTAATTTTTTGTTCCCTTTTATTTATATTTTATTTTGATTTTTATTTATTTTAAAGTCTTGTTTCTTCTGCAAGTGAGAGACAGAGAAACATGCATGCATGCACATGCACACACACACATACACACACACAGACACGCACTTCCAACAGAGTCTTTGTACCACAGTCTACCCCCAGCTTCAACCATCCCCAGGTCATGGGCATGTGCATGCTTAGTGTGGTCAGGGAGGTCTCTGAATGTAAACCTGGAAACATCTCATGTGGGTCAGCCTTGCAGAGCATTATATAACTATTGTGCTACTAGTTGGACACTTGTTCCATTCGATTTAACCTCCAGCTACCTTAAAAAAGTATGTTAGGGCATTTTTAAATTTACAGAAAATTCCAAGGTTAATACAGAGTTCCCATATAACCTACACTCAGCTTCCCCTACTCTTAACATTTTACATTAGAATGGTACATTGGTTATAATTCAAGAACCAATTCTGATGCATTTTTTTATTAATTATAGTTTATATTTTATTGAGATTTTCTTACTAAACCTATACACTGAATTTTTTAAAATCTATTTTCATTATTTATGCATTAAATTGCTATACATCATTCAGGTTGTAAGGAGACTTTTCCCAGCATGATAAACACCTCAGACCAGACCAGCTGAGAATACAATACATGTCATCATCAACAGGTAATAAATATATCTGTGTCCCGCAAACATCGTTTCTCTCTATTTTTTTCCCCAAATTTCCTTTCCTACACTCTTCCCCTCTCCCACTCTCCTGCAACTTTGCCCCTAGTGTCCATAACAATTTTCAATGCCTTTATGTCCTCCAGTCTTTCAGTCTCCACCATAGATTGTGGGCAGTTGGTATACGTTAAGTGGAGACACGTAGTGTCTCTGTTTCATAGCCTGATTGCTTCATTCAGCAATACATCTTCCATATTCATCCAGTTTCTATCAAATGCCAGGGGCTCATTTTTTATGGCTAAATAATATTCTATGGAGGGACCAGCAGATGGCATAATGGCTATGCTACTGGACTCCCATGTAGTCAACCGTGGTTTGAGTCCTGGACCCAGTGACTTAAACTCACACTGGGGTGCATGCGTGTGTGTCCAAGATCTTGAGAGCAGAATGGAGGAGAAGGGATTGTGGCATGGTCATCCCCACTGGGGGGTAATTTCTCACTTTCTATTTTTCTGTCTCTCTCTATCTTTCTGGCCAGTGCATGTGCCTTATAGCAAAAACCTCTCTAAATAAATAAATAAATAATATTCCGTGGAGTATGTGTGCCACACTTTTTTAATTTGTTCATCTATTCTTGGACATTTGGGTTGGTTCCATGTCTTAGCAATCCTGAATAATGCTGCAATAAATATAGATGTACAAGAGCTTTTCTGACTGTTTTCCTGTCCTTTGGGTAGATACCCAGAAGAGGAATTGCTGTATCATATGGCAGTTCTACGTGAAGATCTTTGAGGACCTCCATCTCGTTCTCCACAGTGAAGGGGCCAATTTACATTCCCATAAACAGTGTAGGAGAGTTCCCCTTTCAACACAGCCCCACCAGTGTTTATCATTTGTTGTTTTCTTAATCTTCACCATTCTGACTGGGGTTAGGTGGTATCTCATTGTAGTTTTTACCTGCATTTCCCTTATAATGAGGAATGTTGAGCATTTTTTCATATGCTTTTTGGCTGTTTGTATGTCTTCCCTAGAGAGTTGTTTATTCAGCTTATTTTCCCATCTTTTAATTAGGTTAATCATTTTCTTACTGGTAAGCTGCTTGAGTTTTCTGTAAATTCTGGTTATCAGTCCCTTATCTGAAGCCATCTGGCTATAAAAACAGAGACACTATGTGTCTCCACTTAACGTATACCAACTGCCCCCAATCTGTGGTAGAGACTGAAAGACTGGAGGACATAAAGGCGTTGAAAATTGTTATGGAAACTAGGGGCAAAGTTGCAGGAGAGTGGGAGAGGGGAAGAGTGTAGGAAAGGAAATTTGGGGGAAAAAATAGAGATATATGATGTTTGCGGGACACAGATATAATTATTACTTGTTGATGATGACGTGTAGAGTATTCTCATTTTCTTCCAGGTAAGCTGCTTGAGTTTCTTATATATTCTGGTTATTAGTCCCTTATCTGAGACATAGTTAACAAAAATTTTCTCCCATTCTGAGGGTTGTTGAGTCACACTAATTACTGTGTTCTTTGCTGTGTAGAGACTTCTTAATCTGATGTAATCCCAGCTATCTATTTTGGGGATGACTGTATGTGCTTTAGGGATCTTGTTTAAGAAGTCTGCCTACCCTAATGTCTCCCAGAGTTTACCCAGTGTTTTCCACCATTAGGTTTATAGTTGAGTTCTTAGGTTTAGATCTTTGATCAACCTTGAGTTGATTTTTTTTAAAGAGATTTTTTGCTTTAGGGCACGTGTGCTCGCCAGACAGACAGAGAGAGACATAGACAGAAAGCGAGAAATCACCCACCAGGGGGGATGGTTACGCCGCAATCCCTTCTCCTCCATTCTCCTCTCAGGATTTTGGGCATGTAAGCCACCGGGTCCGGGACGTGAACCGCGGTCGACTACGTGGTAGTCCAGCGACATAGCCATTACGCTAACTTCTGGTTCCCCACCTTGAGTTGATTTTTGTTGATGGTGACAGATAGGGGCTCAGATTCATCTTTCTGCAGGTGGATACCCATTTTTTTTTTCCAACACTATTTGCTAAAGATGTTTTCCTTTCCCCACTTGATTGACTGGTACCCTTTGTCAAAGATCAGCTGGCTGTATGTTTTGGGGTTTATTTCTGGGGTCTCTACTCTGTTTCATTGGTCCTCTGTTTTTGTGCCAATATCATGCTGTTTGATTATCACAGCTTTGTAATATATTTTGAGGTCAGAAAATGAGATGCCACCCACTCCACTCTGACTGCATAGGATTGCTTTGGCTATATGGAGGTCTTTTATGCTTCCAGATGAATTGTATAATTGTCTTTTCTAGATCTGTGAAGAATGTCTCTTGTAAATTTATAAGGATTGCTTTAAATATATAGATTATTTTGCATACGATTTTGATTATATCAATTCTCCCAATCCAAGAACATGGGGTGTCCTTCCTTTTTTTTTTTTAATTTCTTTTTTAAGATTTTTATAGTTTTCCTTATAGAGGTCTTTGACTTCCTTGGTTAGTTTTGTTCTTAGGTATTTTATACTTTTTGTAGCTATGGTAAATAGGATTACTTTTTTCAGTTGTGCTTGTCTTCTTGTTGTTCATATATAGAAATGCTATAGTTTTTTTTTTTTTTTTTGGAGAGGTTTTTGCTATAGGGCGCATGCGCTCGTCAGACAGACAGAGACAGAGAGATAGAAAGCGAGAAATCACCCCCCAGGGAGGATGGCCACACCGCAATTCCTTCTCCTCCATTCTCCTCTCAGCATCTTGGGCACGCATGCACACGTGCCTGGCATGAGTTTTAAGCCACCAGGTCTGGGACACGAACCACGGTCAGCTACATGGGAGTCCAGCGACATAGCCATTATGCTAACTGCTGGCCCCAGAAATGGTATAGATTTTTGTGAGTTAATTTTATAACCTGCCACTTTACTGTATGCATTTATTACTTTGAGAAGTTTTTTCATGAATACTATTGGCTCTTCTGAGTATACAGTCATGTCATCTGCAAACAGAGATACACTGAATTTTAATCTCAGTTGTTTAATTTCTATAACTTTTATTCAATTCCTTTTATTTATTCCTATTCTCTACTTGAAATCTCCCATTTTTTTTTTTTTATGAGGGAGAACACATATATTTTTTATAGTATCTTGTCATGTTGTCATCCTCCTGCCCCAGCTTGTTTTATGTGTGGAATGACTGGGAATTGAACCCTGGCTTCCTTGAGACCCAACCTACCATAGCAGTAGTGCCCTCCCACTTGCACCACACATTTGAGATGAAATTCTTTCACTGCATCTTCTTGATATTTTAATCATAGTTATTTATTTTTTTAAGTTATTAAATTTTTCTTTATTTCTTTCTTCTGAGTGATAGAGAAAGTTTTACCCAACAGGGTCCTCACATTACCATGTACCTCCAGTCTCAGTTGGCCTGGATCATGGGCACATAAACATGCATTACTGACATGCTCAGGGAGGGCCTAGGACGCAACCCTTGGACCTGTCACATGTGAGTCCTGTTCTATTACCACTTTGCTACCACCTCGTCCTAATCATAATTATTTTAAAGTTTCTGTCTAATACATCCATCCTGTCTTTTCAGTGGCTTTGTTCCTTTTTTTAATTTTCTTTGACCATGTTCTCTCCCATCATGCATGTCTCGTGATTGCATACTGGAAATTGTGTTTAGTCATTAAGATGATATCTTTTTCTAGAAAAGATTCCTTTTTTTTTTTTCTTTTCTCATAGGCAAATAGAGCAAGGCCCAATCATTTTACAGAATCAAGTCTTGGATTCAGCTTTTTGTTAGGGTACTTTGTCTTTATTTCTATGGAGTAGTTCTTTTGAATCTCATCTAAAATTGTGGGTTGTTTATAAGTCACTTTATTTTGTTAAGCTGAACTTTGACTTCATCTTTCCAGCACGACAGGTCTTCAGATATCTTTGGTCAGCTTTTCAGACTTCTAGCCTTTCTTTCTACCTGCCTCCTTGGTATTTTACATATTCTATATAGGTTTCAGCTAATGCCTCATGAGGAAATTGTACATAGAGTTTCTAATTAACTTCTGTATAGTTCCTTGCTGTCTGAGCTCTTGATCCTGCAAGTCTTGGCATCTCCAAACTGTAACTTCCATTTCCTCAACATGGTGAAAGTGCCACCAGCTGCAGGCACTGCTTTCTGCCCTTTTCCCCCATGCAACAAACTGGCAAATTCCCTAGAGAAAAAGCAGAGGCAACTTAGTGAGCTTACTTTCTGTCTGTAATATTGATTTTTCAAATCTTATGGTTCTGTTTGTTTGTTTGATTTATGATACCTTCAAACACGTTTGTGTTTTGTTTTGGGATTTACTCAAAATAAAATCAACTTTTGTCATTGATGTCAGAAGGAGGATTAATCTAATGCATAATTCTTCATCATGCCAGACCTAGAATGAAGTCATAGTTATATTGATAGCTAACCTAATCTTTAGACCTGTCCATACCTAGAGAGTTTCACTGGTCCTATTTGGTATTTAGTCTCCATTTTCCATTTTGTGCCCCCTCTTTTCTTTATCTCTTTCTTCTTTCTTATTTTCTCTTCTTCCTCTTTTGGCAACTAAAAGTTCTTTGACTTGTCTCATGTAGAGTACTGTTGATAATTTTTGTTTTTATTAAGCCTTGAACTCTCATGTCATCCTAACTGGCAGGATCGATTTAACACCTTACCCCTTAATTTTCCAAGTGAAGGGCATTTCCTTTTTTCAAAGGAATTCTAATCTGGTTCATAAGAAAATCCTCCTTATTCCCCACATCAGACTTTTTCAAATACATGTATTAGTTTTGATATAAACGATGATGAATTTCAAATAGAATTTGAAATGGCTTTAAAGAAGTTAGTCATTAAACACAAAGGTTTTTTATTTGCATATATTTTGCTTCAATTTGAGGAATAATTTTTAAATATTCCATTATGTTTCAATATGTTAGAGAATATATAAAACTCCAACCCTAAATCTTAAAATTTAAGGATATGGACACATACATGTACTCACACATCTCTCTAAATATTGTGTGGTTAGGAAGTTCTTTATTTTAAATATTACTCTTTCTTTATAAAAATTATGATAGAATACATGTGTGTGAGAGAAAGAGAAAGAAAATGCTCTCTAAGGGCTCAGTCTCACTGCAATCCCTTCCTTTCAGTCCAGGAGTCTACCAGGATTATGGGTGCTGGCATGTACTGTCAGTGCATTTTCCAGCCAACCAGGCCAGGGATTTGTACTGCAGTTGGCATGTGGCTTCTAGTACTCTGCAATCTGACATGCTACCAACTGTGCTACAGAGATTGGGCCTACTCTTTCTTTTTATTAATATTTTATTTAACTTTATCCATTTATTTATTTTAATTTGACCACAGAGGAACAAAGTGTGTGTGTGTGCATGTGTGTGTGTGTGTGTGTGTGTGTGTGTGTGAGTGAGAGAGAGAGAGAGGGAGAGAGAGAGAGAAATGGAGAAAGCAAGACACCAGGTCCAGGTCTCGAACCGCGGTTAGCCATGTGGGAGTCCAGCGCCCTTAACTACCACACCACCTGCCGACCCCAGGACTACTCTTTAGATAATTAATTAATTTTTTTTTTTTTTTTTTACTTCCAGGGCTAGTGATGATGAGGTAGTTAAGGTGCTTGATCTCACATGACCTACTACCCATTTCAAGTCCTGGGCTGGTCAGCTTGAAAAATACACTAAGTACATGGGCTTGCATGCCCAAAATCCTGAGAGGAGAATGGAGGAGAAGGGATTATGGTGTGGCCATCCCACTGCGGGGGGTGGGGGTGTGATTTCTCTCTCGCTTTGTTTCTCTCTTGTCAGCATACATGTCCTATAGCAAAACTAACCAAACAAACCAAAACAAGCAAATGAATGAAATATTGACTTCCAAATGAAGCATTTGGTTATTGTCCTAAGCTTAAGACCCTTTTCATTTATTTTCTTCAGCTAATGCTCTGGATTCACTTAGATAACTTATAATTTAAGCAGATATTCAACATATATGTGGTGACCACTCATTCAAAAATACTTATTGAATGCTAACTCAGTGCCAGGCTCACAATGGGGGATATGGGGGAAAAACACACACATTTCCTGTCCCCACAGAGACTTTCGTCCAGGGCAAAGAACAGATATTAATAAAAATGACATCAAAATGTAGAATACTAACTATAAAAATTGTTGAAAAGTGAATGCGCAGTTTCTGTGCATAGAACAGAGAGATCGAATACTGGCTTGGAGTTAAACAATTCCTTTATGTTATATAAAAATTTTACCCAAGATTACACATGATTTCTGTCATTATGTTGAATAGTCAGCAAAGCAAATGACTTTTACTCACAATTGGATCAAAGCTTTGTTTTGAATGCAGTACAAAATTTCTAGCCATATGAAGATAATTATATTAATAAAATTCTGCTGTGTAGGTGGTATCCCACATGCCTGCACATTGTATAGATAGGATGCCCTTTATTTTAAGTATTACTCTATTTAATGATATAGGTAGGTGGTGTAGAGGTAAAGAAGAAGAGAGTTGTTACATCACACTAAATTTAGATATTCGATGTATTTTTGTAAAATTTCATTAATGCTCTAAGATGGTGCTGATATATGAAAGGATAAATGTGCTAATATTTCCAGGTCAAATCACATTTTCTCCTAGTACTTGAGTATAAATTTTGACATAATTGCAAAATTGATGAAAGTTAAATATCTCAGAAGAGAATACCTGCCAAACATGATTGTCCTTTTTTTCTTTTTCTTTTTTTTGTGCCAAGAGAACAGTATGAGCAAGATATGGAGGATGAATGTTATATTCTCGGGGAATGGCAAGTATAATATAGTAGAAAGTACAAATAAAAGTAGAATGGGTTGTAAAAAAATAGATTGCACACAGATCATAGGTTGCAGGTTGTCTGACAAAGAGTTGGTGAGTGCTGGGAAAACAGAAATACTTGTGTTTGTGGTGGAGGACTATCTGTTATTTGATAAAGTTACTCTGAGAAGCCTGAGAAAGTGAATTGAAGGAGGAGCACTATGTACTGTGAGACCGGTAGAAACAGATCAAAACAGGCTAAGTAGGGGTGATACTTTGGAGTTTCAGAAAATTCACTTCTGATTAAAAATAATCTTTTTTTAACTCTTAGTAGAAGTTCACATTTGGGGAAATTTTAATGAATCTGACAAGATTGATGGAGAGATATTGATTTAGACCAAACTTTATCTTTGGACAATTGATCTGTGTTTAATAATTCTGTTCTTTAGAGATGTTCATGTTAGGTTAAGCATAACTTTGTTCTGTCTTTTGCTTTTGACCCCTAAAACTATGCTGCCCCACAATTTAAAAGAAAATGAATGAAAATATGTCAAGAAATTCCCATCATTTGCTACAGACCCCAGCACAGTTCTGATATAAACCATTTAGAAGCCTCTCTAATTAAAATGGAAACCCATTGTGTCAGTATGTCTGAAGGAGCTAGAGCAATGCACATTTGAATATTTGTTTGAATATAGCTTTTAGGCAATTGACAGGAATGTGAGATGGAGGCCAAATAGAGCAGCATGGGCTCAAGGAAAAACCAAAGCTAGGCATGAATATTTACTGACAGGTGGTTAAGCAAAACAACCACTCTGCTGTTTGTCTTTTCACTGCCCTGGATATTTTCTTCTTATTAATCTTTTAGGATGTATTCTTCTTTTGCTAAATCTATTATTAAAGAGAAAACAGACATCGTGTTAGCATTGTTTGCTCTTGCTCAGGTTGATGGAGAAAAATGTGTTAGGTGTAGTTAAAAGGAGTTTTATTACTTTTCAAATTATATGCATTTACAAATATGACAATATTTCTAATTAGATATCCCATATTTTTAGGTGAGAAAAATGTATTTAGTAACACTGCATTATAAAGAATGATTTCACAAATCCTCTAAAATATTCCCCGTTTCTGGGAGTTTTAGTAGAATTCTGAAAATAATTGTACTGATGTTTTACAATCCGCAATATAAAAAAATACACTTGATTTTGTGTTCCATGGGCCAGCTAAGAATTGTTATTTTAGAATGATTTTGCCTTATTTATCCATGGCTTTAATTATTGTCTTAAATGTTTGAAATATTATATTGTTTTATAAATATTAAGTATTTACATAGATATAATTATTTTTCTTTAACAATCTTAATATTTTCAACTTATAGTTAGCCACTGAGGCCTAGCAAGTTTTTAAAAACTTGCTTAATATCAAGTGACTATAATGGCACTGATAGTCATATTTGTCTCCAAAGGACCTAGTATTTTCTAATACATCCTGCCGCCTCCTCGTAGAGATAAATGTCATCCCAAATGATTTTTCTCCTTTTATAAAGGAGAGGAGGATGAAATGTGGAGGAGTTATGACTTGACAATACGAAGCAATAAGACTTCATTGTAATAATAAACAGCAGCCAATCTTTTGGTGGCCAGATTATTAATGTCTCAAAAAGAAGAAGTTCAGTTCTGGTGATAGCAAATTCCTGACAGCTAACGAAAAGAAGCAAAACACAAACAATTTTTAATAAGACTCTGTTGTTACTTCTGAGAGATTTATGCTTTTGTCTTTTTGTTTTCCCATAGTGTTAGTTTCAGACAAACTAAAACTCCACTGCAGTTTGACCTGAGTGGGTTGTGCGAAACCTCGTAACTTACTGCCTCATGGGGATGTCATGGTGAGTGGCACGTACATGGATGGAGTCAGTGATCCCAAACTTCCCAAAGCTTGGTTTGTATTTCAAGAATGTATATGTCTATCCAAAAGAAAAGATACAGTCAGTGGCAAGCAAACACATTTTGGTGTTTTAGCAGTCGATGCTGTTAAATTGTGCACTTGGAACAAAGTCAGCCCTGCAAGGGCCTAGAGAGTCTCATTCCTCCTCTTAATGACTGTCGCTCAGAGTGGTGAGCAAATGCTCATGCCTGAGTCTGACTGACTGCCATTGGTATCCCTTCTCAGTCAGACGGTCAGTCCTATGTCCTGTTCGTGTGTAGTTATAAACAGGGCTTGGGCCTTTCCAATAACTTTGCTTCTCAAAAACACATTGACGCTAGCTAGTTGTCTGATTAAGTTTCTCTCAACATTCTGTGATTCTTTTTTCTTTTTTCCATTTTTTAATTAATCTTTGGAAATATTTTATTTTAGCTTAGTTTCAGATTTATTAAAAGTTGCAAAATAGTACAGAATTCTTTTATATCCTCACTCAACTTTCCCTATTGTTAACATCTTATATTACTATCTATGGTCTAGTTTTCACAACTAAGGAGCCAACTTTGGTACAGTATTAAGTAAACTGGATACTTGAATTTCACTAGTTATGTGATTCTTAAGGAGACATTTTTATTAAGACTACAAAGGATGTATGGGAGTCTAAGCTGTTATGCTGTATTGTATTTTTTGCTTATTTATTTATGTATTTATTTATTTATTCTCTGAGAGAAAGAGAGACAGAGAGAGGGAGACTGGCAACCCTAGAGTTTCATGCCATGATCCAACTACAGCCTTAGGCAGTCTAGGTCATGGCCGTGTACATCTGTGTGCACATGACTGGCATGTACAGGTAGGCCTCAGGATGCAAATCTGGACTTTCTTATGTGAATCTAACATTGCAGAGTGTTGTGTTATGGCTGCACCACTGGCTGGCATAGTATATATTTTTTTATCTAATAACTGAGATGATTACTGAGTGACTAATATGAGGGTGTCATATACAGTGTTGATATCGTCTACAAAGGGATAATTCTTATTCTGGTGGGGCAGAGCAAGATAGTGTAAGATTTCATTGCACTACTCAGAATGGTGCATCATTTAAAATTTATAAGCTGTTTATTTCTGGAATTTTTCTTTTAATATTTTTGGGCCATGGTTGGCCACAGGTTACTGAAACTTTGGGAAGTGAAATGGTGGACTATGGCAACGCTAGCAAAATGCCCCAGGGGGGATTTTGAGTATGTGTATGTATATGTTTGAGCTGGCAGAATGACATTTATTAAACAAATAAATATTGAGCACCTTCTCGTGTACTAGACACTGTGTTAATTGCTCAGGGTACTAAATAAACAAAACTTTGTCCTTGCTTTCAAGAAACTTACAGTCTCTATGGTAGCAATCTTACATGTAATGTAGCAGTTTTTTTTTTCCTTCTGTTTCTCTTCCTCTAATGTATACTCTGTTTTATGTGTCATGGAAGGAACTGTCCAGCTGTGGATAAGATGACCATTGTCATAAATTCATTATCTGCTAAAAGAGAAATACAAACTACTGTCTTCATCAACAAATACTATTTAAGTTCTTATTCTCTGTAGTACATTTAACAATCACTGGGCAAATAAAAATAGTATATGAACTACCTTATCCCTTTCCTGGATTTTCATCCAGATTATCATCCAGAAATGGATAATGATAATACAAAGTAGCCTCAGTTTGTTCCAGAGAATGTTACAGACCTAAATTCACCAGCAGAGTAGAAGAGTAGGCAATCACTCCTAGCTGGAATGCTGGCAAGGCTTCTAAAGCTTTGGACTATGCCCTGAAATAAAGCCCTACATGTGCACAGAATTTTTAATGGTTGAGCTAGACTAGCAAAGTTTATAAAATGCCTTTCCTCACTTTCTTCAGCAGTGTTCATTTTCTCTCATGTCTTACTGTCTGTATGCCAAGATGACCTCGTTATAGTGAACCATTGTTCATTTCTCATTAGTTGCATTAGGAGACATGGTTAAGATAGATGAAGATGGGCAGCAGCAGGCATACCGCCCTGAGTGTAATTAAATGTAACACAGCAAGTGTGGAAGTTACCCTGGTTGCTTCAGGTCTCTGAGTTCCAATTCATGTCTTGAACTCTGTAGACCAGTGATTCAATAGCTGGTTATCTGGATATTGTGCAACATCCAGTCCAATTCTTGTGTACTTTTAGCCCAATTTCTTTGCTCATGATAGAAAGTTATACTCATTCTCTGCTTCTTCTTGATATTCCCAAATGTCATTTTACCTGTAGGATATAATTGTAGATTTTCTGACATAATAATCTAAGTTTAGTTTTCTAAAACGGCCTTTGTCACGTACATATTTATTTTTGAAATCTAAGATGGCACATAAATTATTATGCTATGGTCATATATATATATTGTGTGTGTGTAATTTTATCCCAAAGAGGTGAATTCTTTAAAGGAAATGAAAATTTCATAGGGTGTAGGGCAGAGCAAATCCTCATCACAGACTCATCTGACAAGTTTCTTTCAAGAGCCTGTCCACAGATTGAGGATTCACTCTTTGCTCAATTTGCATCCTTGGTCCAATAAATGTTTTATGACCTCCCTCTATGAGCACTCACAGCCAGAAGGAGGTAATGCAAAATTGATCTGTATATTAAAACTGCTGAGCCAAGCGGGCTTGCTCCTGGAATTACACTGATTATATGTGTGTGTGATTCAACAGACCCTACCGAAACACCACGGTATTTGAAAAAGACACTCATCAGTGTTTGCATCTTTTCATACATATACTTTTCTTCTTTCCTGCCCCTCTTAGCTTATGGACCAATTCCCATATTCACAACTTTAACTCTCTTTTAGGATTATCCATAGGAATACTTATTTTTAGGAAAGGACATGCTTCAGTATTATGTTCAGCACTCTATTATTTCTTGAATACAAAGAAGGACATGAACTTTAGAATCAAACACAGAGGAGCTAAAACCCCAGTCTCCCTGTTTATTTTCTATGAGCATTGGAGCAAATTATTATATCTCACTGGGTCTCATATTGATGTTTAAAGTGCAGATAATAATGTTCACCTGAATGAATTATTGCAAATATAACTGATATGGCCAGGCTTCCACTTTCTGGGAGTATAAAATGAAACCCATTTCTTTTAACATCCATGTTATGGTAATATGAAAATATTAGAATGACCCAGTCACAGTTGCATGCATGGTTGGAAACTACTGTGTGATGCTGGAGCCATAGGGGAGTCCTGGGGTAACCTGAACATGCCAGTTACGCTCATGATTCCCATGATCCTGGCTGGTGGGAATGCTAGGAAGAGGAGTTAGTACAAGGTGACCTGTTGGTGGTCATTTTTCTCTTTTTCATAAAAGAAATAAATAAACCTGAAATATATTTATATGATAGATGACCTAAAATGTGCCTCAATTATTTCTGAAGGTACATCTGGTCTCTCCTATATGCATTAACAACAAGTTAATTCTGTTTTTGTTTGTTTGTTTGTTTTTCATTCAGTTCTTTTTTGGTAAGATCTCAAGATATTTATTTACATGGCAACTATTTTTATTGAATACCTTTTGGGTACCAGGATCCTTTTCAGCACCTTGGCTATATGGTGAAGAAGAAATAGAGGTCCTTGTTTTTATGAAGTTTATAGATAATGGCAAGTGAGAGAGAGGGAGTCAGGCAAAATAAATAGTTATAGATAAGGAACTCTGAAGGAGATCAAACAGAACAACACTGTAGACACTGACAGATAAGATGGTATAAGGGAGCAATGAGAGAGAAGATAATAAAGTCTTCTCTGTGGAGTTGATAGTTGTTTTGTGATGGTGAAAGATGGAGCTCACTCAGTGAAGATCGAAGTTGAAGGCATAATATCCTAGACTGAAGGAGCAATAAGAGCGATATTTTGAGAAAGATCCTTCATGTTAGGGCAACCAAAAAAGGTGAAGTGTAGTTGAAAAATGAGAAAAGGATCAGGTGGTATGAGCATGGTCTGAAAATTTTGCAAGGTGCAGAACAACACTGTAGACACTGACAGATAAGAATGGTATAAGGGAGCAATGAGAGAGAAGATAATAAAGTCTTCTCTGTGGAGTTGATAGTTGTTTTGTGATGGTGAAAGATGGAGCTCACTCAGTGAAGATCGAAGTTGAAGGCATAATATCCTAGACTGAAGGAGCAATAAGAGCGATATTTTGAGAAAGATCCTTCATGTTAGGGCAACCAAAAAAGGTGAAGTGTAGTTGAAAAATGAGAAAAGGATCAGGTGGTATGAGCATGGTCTGAAAATTTTGCAAGGTGCTGGACAGATATGAACTGGCAGAGCCTCATAGGACAGTTAGAAAGTTTGAAAGATACTGACATGTTTTAAGCAGGTAAGTCCCATAATCTGGTACACTTTCTTAAAAGATTAACCCTGGCTGCTGCAAGGAAAGATATGTGTAAAGTGCTAGAAATTGGGGGATATTTTGACTATGATCATAATGCAGCTAAGAGAAGAGAGTGGTTGTCTTTTTAAGAATGTAAAGGTAGAAAGAGAAGTGAGAGGATATGAGATCTACTTTGACATATAACCAATATTACATGTTAATGGATTGGATAAAGGGGCAAAGAGGATTTCACAATAATGCCTCGGTTTAGTTATTTAGCAGTGTTTGCTGAGATGGAGGAGAAATTGTTTTTTTCCTTGTGGGGACAGGGAGGTGCAGTACAGAATCTAATTTCTGCATTTGGAAAGCTTTGCTTATGCTTAATATTAGATATACAACTGGAGATGTCAAGTAGGTAAAGTCTGAAATTCAGTATTTAGAGAAGATTTGAAGATTTAAATTTGAGAAGCAAGAAAAATATATATGACATTTAAATAATTGGACCTGAATGAGTTATTGGGAAATAGAAATGGGAGAAAAAAAGAAGTCATTATAGGACCAGCTGCTGCAATACTCTATAGTTAGATGTTGGCTAGGAAGAAGAAATAAAGGAGATTGAGACAAAATCAGTTAAGTTGCAAAAATGAGATAATGGATGATGTCCTGGAATTCAAGAAAAGAAGTGCTTCAAAAAGTCAAGAGTTTTTGACTATTTAACACTCTGCTAGGAAGTGAAACAAGAAGAGAGGCGACTATAAAATGTTCTAACAGGGCTGACTAGGGTTTAAAACCTGGTCCTGCCATAGCATTGCCAGGTAAGCACATGCGCAGAAGTCTGACAGAATGCACAATTAGAGGAAGAAGGATTGTGGTGTGACCAGGCTCTGTTAGGAGGTGCTTTCTCTGTCTCTTTCCATTCTGTGAACGTGTATGCTTCTACATGTATGCACATACCCTCTATCATGAGTAAAGGAAAGAAAATTTGGATTGAGAATATGGATATCATTGACAAGATCTTGATAAGAGTGGTTTAATTGGAATCTAGGGAGTGAAAACTCCATTAAAGTGAGTTGAAGATCAGAGTAGAGAAAAGAGAATATAGGCAACTTTTGAGAAACATTTGGTTATTGAGGAAAGTAAAGAAAGAGATTCTCACTGTAAAGAAATATAAGGTCTAGTTTTTTTTTATTTAATGACAGATAATAGAGTGTATGTATTTGCAATTGTTAATAACACTTGGAGGAGAAAAATTCATGACATAGGAGAGAGTTTCATTGCTGGAGTGACATCTTTGAGAGGACATGAAACAATGCCACAGAACACAGGTGGTTTGCCTGGCATTTGATAGACATGGGACTAGTATTCCATTGTAGAAGAGAAAAAATGTGGGTAGAAAATGTGGGTCTATTTTTTTTTTTAAATTGTAGACAGTTCCATCTGATTACTTTCATAATCTCAATGGAGTACAAGGTAAGGTTCTTATGTAAGAGGGAACAGAGAAGGAGAAGGCTTGGGCGGGGATAGTTACACACAGAAAAGAAGATATGAAATAGTCACTGAGGGCAGAGAGAATGTGAACTTACAAGGAAATGTACTAGCTATGCCAGAATACTACTTCTTCAAAGTAAATAAATTTAAAGTGTGACCTGCCAGTAAGGTGGCACACCTCTGCCCTTTTTTTGCTGCAAGGCCTCCTGAAAACACAGTTCACCCAAAAGTTTCTCCTGGTGACTGCTGCTGCCACCCCTGCTCTGACTGTGGGGTGCTCTATTCCCTTTGCTGCTCCAGTCTAAGCATTAAATGAGCACTTCATTAACCTGTCACAGAGCAACAATAGCTGTGACTTCTTACATTATTTTAGTTATGTTTTAGATACAGCTATAGGAAAACAATGATTATGTGAAATTAAGAGTATTTTTGGGGTGCTAGTAGGTGGCATGGTGGTTAGGGGAGATGGACTCTCACATGGTCGACCACAGTTCAAGTCTCAGATCTGGCAGCTTGCTTTCTCATTTGCTCTCTCTTTCTCTCTCTCTTTGTCCCTCTTTCATCAAATTAAAATAAATAAAGTTAAATGGAATGACTCTTTTTAATTTTTGGAGAGGTTTTTGCTATAGGGCGCGTGCACTCGCCAGACAGACAGAGAGAGACAGAGAGACAGAAAGCAAGAAATCACCCCCCAGGGGGGATGGTCACGCCACAATCCCTTCTCCTCCATTCTCCTCTCGGGATCTTGGGCACGCACGCACATGCACCCGGCGTGAGTTTTAAGCCACCGGGTCCAGGATGCAAACCGCGTCAACTACGTGGGAGTCCAGCGATATAGCCATTACGCTAAAAAGGAATGATTCTTAAAAAAAAAAAAAAAAAAGTATTTTTTGGTATAGCTGCTCTTTGACTTCACAGGAGCATTTTAACCACTACCATGGCTATAGATCAACTGACAGCCATGTAGGAAGCAAGGGGCAGTTTACTTCTCCCAAAGAGAATGTCACACTGTGTGTACAAATAATATCTATTCTGAAGCCCAGGGAGATCAAGATACTCTGTTATGCCAGTCCACGGTCTATTTCTAGTTCGCAATTTTCTGTCCCCATGACTATCCTTTTCCCAAATTCACTGACAGTAGTTATAGTAATTCACTTTTTTTCTGGTATAATTTCATTGATTTTCCATTTCTATTGTGGGAAAATACAACATATTTATCATCTGTACTATTTATGCATATAGTTTAGTAGTATCAAATACATTAATAATATTGTACAACCATCACCACTATCCATACCATAATTTTTTTCATCTTGTAAAACTAAACTTAAATTCCTTAAATAATAAATCTCCTTTCCTCCTTCTTCCCAGCCCCTGTCAACCACCATTTTCCTTTTCTCTCTATTATTTTGCCTAGCTTAAGCATCCTATATAAGTGAAATCACATGGTATTTGTCTTTTTTGTGACTGGTTTATTCGAGTTAACATAATGTCCTCAAGGTTCATTCATATTGTAGCATATATCAGTGCATTTGTGTCTATTTGTGTCTTTGGATCTAGAGTCTCTTGTAAATAGCACATAGTGATATTATGGTTTTAAAAAATCCATTCTTTCAATCTCTGAGTTTTGACTGGAGCATTTAATTCATTTATATTTAAAATAATTACTGATAAAAAGGAACCTATAGCATTTTGTTGCTCATTTTCTATATATCTTGTATTATTTGTCCCTAATTTCCAGCAATACTTTCTTTCTTTGTGTTTAATTATTTCTTTTTGTTGTGAAATGTTTAAATTATTTTCTCATTTCCTTTTGTGTATATTCTAAAGATATTTTCTTTGTGTATTCCATGGGGATTCCATTTAGCATCCCCAAATTATAATACTATAATTTGAATTCATATCAACTTAACTTCAACAAGTTATAAAAATTTTGCTTCTTTACAGCTCTTTCCATACTCTTTCAGTTGTTGATGTCAAAAAATAACATCTTTGTTCATTATATACCCCAAAACACAAGCTTATACTTTTAAAAATAATGTTAGTTTCTTATATTATGTAGAAAACAGAATATTGAGTAATGAACTATCGTTACAATAATACTAGCTTTAAGATGAAAAGTAATTAGCTCCCCCCAATTATTTCTTATATAATAAAGAAAACAAAAATATGGTTACAAATCATTATTACAGTAATACTAGACTTTACAACTGGCCATAGATTTCCTTTTATTGAGCTCTTTATTTGTTCTTGTCATTTAACTTACTGTCTAGTGTCTTTTCATTATACCCTTAGTACTCCCTTGAGCATTCCTTTCAGGGCAGGTCTACGAGTAACAAACTGTATTTATCTGGAATGCCTTAATTTCTCCCTGACTTTTGAAGAACAATATTTTTCAGATATGAAATTCTTGGTTAATGGGATTCTTTTTGCTATTTCTTTTAGTACTTTGAATATATAGGCTCATTGTGTCCTGGCTTCCAAAGTTTCAGTTGAGAAACATTTCTCTTTATCAGCAGATGCTGATAAACTTATTGAGGATCCCTAAAATATATTGAGTCATTTCTCTTTTGCTGCTTTCAATATTCTCTTCATTTGGTTTTCTCAAGTTTGATCATATTGTGTTCCAGTTTCTTTGAGTTCATCTGTGTTGAAGGTTATTTATCTTCTTGGGTATTTATATTTTTAATAAAATTTGGGAAGTTTTCCATCATTAGTTTTTCAAATATTTTCTCTTCCCCTTTCTCTTCTCATTCTGGGCTCTCACGATGTTTATGTTAGTCTGCTCGATATCTATCAGTCCCTTAGACTCTGTACACTTTTCTTTGGTCTTTTTCTTTCTGTTCCTCAGACTCAATAATGTCCACTGTTCTACTTTCAAGTTTGCTTATTCTTTTGCTTGCTCAAATATGCCTTTGAATTCATACAGTAAAATGTCACTTCAGTTATTGTATTTTTCAGCTTCAGAATTTCTTTTTTAGGGTTTATATGTATATTAATATTTCCATTTTTAAAAACTTTGTTTCCTTGACTTTATCCAAATCTTCCTTTGATAGTCGTTTTAAAGTCTTTATATAGTAGATCTGTCATCAGGTTTTTTAGGGACAATTTCTATTGATTTATTATTTTCTTCTTTTGAATGGACCATAATTCCATGTTTCTTTATATGTGGGGTGTGTGTGTGTGTGTGTGTGTGTGTGTGCGCGCGCATAAAACTGAGTTATTTGTCTGGTAACGTGGTAATTCTGAAAATCCTCCCTTCTCAAGGTTTGCATTTTACAAAAATTATTATACTCTGTTTCTGTGCCAAGAATCAGGCTGAGGTATAAACTTCAGATCTTCTTACATCTATTCTGAACCTGTATCTTTCCATGGCATTCATGCTCACTTTCTGACTTTCCTCAGATATACAGTTGACTTTGGAAGTCTTAGTCTTTAATGTATGATTCATAAAGGATAAAAATAAATTTAAGGGTGGGGGTATAAAAAACAGTGCCAATACTTTACCTCAATTGGAAGTTATTTCAGCTGGAGGGGAAGGATTTGCAACAATGGGGAGAGTAGCAACAAAAACCCAGAAGTTATATAGACTTGCTCAATGGCCTGAATGAGATCACGATATTTTAGATTATTCTTTCTAAATAATATATGCATAGCACATCAGTGTTTCAAGACTCATATACGTCTTATGTCACTATAGAAGCTTCAGGTAAAAACCTTATCTGTATGTCCTTTCTATAGTTTTCTCCACTGCAAATTTTTATATTTTATCTCACTTACCATTTGTGATGATATGAACAAACCTGGTAAACACTATGTAAGTGAAATAAGCCAGACACAGAAGGACAAATACTACTTGATATCATTTTTATAATAAATAAAATACAGTCAAACCATGGAAACAGAGAGCAGAGTGGTGGTTGCCAGGGCTAAGGGAAAGGAGGGATAAAATGAGTAGATATTAAAATGAGTAGTGAAGGGGTCTGAAGTTTCATTTATACAAGATAAATAAGCCCTAGAGATCTACTGCACAGCATTAAGCTTACAACTAATTACACTGTATTGTACTATTAAAAATTTACTAAGAGGGTAAATCTCACAGTAAGTGTTATCATGATAAATAAGAGGGTGAGAGAAAATTTTCAAGGGCGATGGATGAATTTATAGTAAGGGTTGTGGTGATAGTTTTATGTATGTTGGTTCCAGACACATAAAATTATATACAATTAAATAATTTTTGCATGTGTAAAAGAAATGTTCAACGCTTTTATCTTCCTACTGGGAAAAAGTTAAAAATACAGCTCAAATATATTTCTATTGGACGGCAGGGTTCTAGACATTCTGCTCCCAAAATAATACTTGTTGAAAATAATATAGGAAATGAAAACACAAAACAGATATTACATGATTACCTGTAATACAAATGTAGTATAAACTCTGATCTAGAATCTTTCTTATAGATTTTCTCATACTCTGTTCTTCTTTGCTTATCATTCCAGGCAAATTAATTAGGTTTAGGAAGTTTTCTTTCATTTTCAGTGTATCTCTCCTTCCTTTCATTTTATTATCTACATCTCTGATGTGTTCCAAGGGTTGAGAATAGCCTCATATATTGCACTGCATGTGGTAGATCCTGAGATCTATTGAGAAACTGTGATATTGGGGTTGGATCTTTATTTCCCAGTGCTAAGTTTATAGCTTTCCATTTCTCATGAATGGCACCTAGGCTGTGTAATTCTGTCATGACCCATTTCCTTCTCTCCCTCTGTATTGTATATGCATGTGTACTTTGAGTTTTGTGGACTTCAGCATATATGATATTCAATAGTTTAGAATGAAAAATAATCTCAGTTTTTTTTTTTTTTTAAAAAAAACCAAACCATGAAAACCAAAGAGCTTTAATAAGGAGTAAATTATCAGATAAATACTGTAGGGATTTTGTTGAACATCAGTCAGGAACCCTGTTATGTTTGAAATGAAGTAGCATCCAGTGCTATTGACATGAATGCAGATGACACTTGGATACAGAAAAGTCACTGAATATAAATTTAAATATTAAAGAATAATGAGGTTATAAGTGTCTGAAAAATTGCTTTTGCTCATGCCCAGTAGGAATTTTCATCACCATGGAGTTGTGCAACTCTCTGAAACATTATAAAAAGCCTTAATTGGCATTTATATAATTGGCTGGAAAATGTTTTATATTTTATTTACTTTTTCTTTAGGTCAAAGCCTTCACTTATTAGCACAAAATAGTTTTCTTACATTTATACAGTAAACCTCTATAAATGCAAATTATATTGCTAATCTAAGAAATGTAAGCTATTAAGATTAATCTATAAATATGGAAGTTTTGTTCCCATATCAATGAACAAGTCTCTGTTAGGTTTTTTTTTTTTTTATCATCATTCTTAAAATAATTGCTCCTCATACTTAAGCTTGGAAACTGATATGTTAAAATTTTCCCTATTTCCCACCAGCAGTTAGCGTAATGGCTATGTTGCTTGACTCCCATGCAGTCGACCGCGGTTCGAGTCCTGGACCCGGTGGCTTAAACTCATGCCCGGCGTTTGTGCGTGCGTGCCCAAGATCCCAAGAGGATAATGGAGGAGAAGGGATTGCGGTGTGGCCATTCCCCCTGGGGGGTGATTTCCTGCTTTCTGTCTCTCTGTCTCTCTCTGTCTGTCTGGCGAGTGCACGCGCCCTATAGCAAAAACCTCTCCAAAAAAAAAAAAAAAATTCCCTATTTTCTGTTCATATAAAATGTGGAAATAATAACTGAATGTCTGTTACATGCAAGGTGCTTCTTTCCATTGCTTAATAAAACTACTGATTTTGATTATAGTATTGTGGTTAAGTACACAGTACAGTAAGATAGTGTCTCTGGGTGTGACATAACCCAATATCTACAAATTACTGTATTTCAGAAAGAAAGTGTTCTTTTCCTATAACTTCAAAATGGTTTTAAAAGCAGAACAAGAAGGGGATAGATGGTGGCTCAGTGATAGCATAATGCTCAGAAAGATGGATCCATACGGGAAAGGACCAGGTTCACATCTGGAGACCTCTGTAAAATGTGCTGGGTACTCATGTGCCTGTGACCCATGGCTGGCTGAAGCTGGGGGTGGATCACTGTTTAAACTTGTTGGGGGTGACTTTCTCTCTAACCCATGTGAGAAAAAAAGAAGTGAACTTGAAACAGAAGAAGAAGGAAAATACTGTTGCTTAGTAGCTGTGTGAGTTTTAGACAAGTCACTTCAACTCTCTGAGCTGTTTTCCCATATATAAAATGGAAATATTAATACTTTAAGATTTTCTTTCTTTTAGAGAATGTTTTGCTGCAGGGCACGTGTGCTCACCTGAGAGACAGAGTCAGAAAGCCAGAAATCACCCCTTACGGGGACAGCTATGCCAAAATCTTATCTCCTCCATTCTCTTCCCAGGGCTTTGGGCATGCACCCACATGCACCTGGTGTGAGTTTAAGCTGCTAGGTCCAGGGCTTGAATTGTAGTCAACTACATGCAAGTCCAGTGATGCAACCGTTACTCCATTTGCTGGTCTCTTAAGGTGGTTATTATTATTATTATTATTACTATTTTGGAGAGAGGTTTTTGCTATAGGGCATGTGCACTCGCCAGAAAGACAAAGAGAGAGACAGAGAGACAGAAAGTGAGAAGTGCCCCCCTGCCCATGGTGGATGGTCACACCGCAATCCCTTCTCCTCCATTCTTCTCTTGGGATCTTGGGCATGCATGCACACGTGCCCTATGTGAGTTTTAGCCACTAGGTCCGGGACTCAAACTATGGTCAACTACATGGGAATCCAGCGACATAGACATTACACCAACTGCTGGTCCCATCTTAAGGTTATTTTAAGGATTAAGATTATAAACCAATAAGAGACTGATGATCTCCTATTTTCTTCAAGGTCTGTAATGTGTTTTTGCCATTATTTGCACTGATCAAATAGTCCCATATTTGCTAGTGGAAGCCCATTTAAATTAAAAGCTCATTTTCTTAATATCGTCCTTTTATGATTTAACAATCTTTAAATTACATCAGTAGAGTCCATCGAAGAAAAGTATACTTAAGGACGTTTTCAGAAATCTCTTAGGACAGAGGCCCAGCTAGTGTTTGGCAATAACACAAACCTGTGATAAAACTCTTGAAGAACCACCTTGTCGCAGAGGATGCAGCACCTGTAGGCTGTGTCTGTGAGAACAAGCACTGTGCAACCGCCTGAAGTGTTGTTTGCTCTCTTCACAGGAGGTAGGCATGGGTAACCCTCTGATTTAAAATAAGTCGTAACAACGGAAATTTCCTTATTCATTTCAAAAATTCTAATCCCACAATGAAAAAGAGCATGGTTGGGAAATAGAATTCTAATAGTTTTTGCACAGATTTTCAGGATGCTGACAGTACAGGAACCAAAGAACACATACAAGGAACAAGGGGGTAGTGTAATTTGTTTCTTTTTCTTGCTTTTAAGCAAAATCAGACTCAAGCTATTCTAGTCACATGATGTTATTTCTTAGTTTAAAGATGTCCAGAAATAGATTTCATAACCTGTTCAATAATCCATTTCAACATACAGTAATGCTTACTGCCTGAAATTCTGTGTCTCTAAACTGAAAACCATGTGCTTTTTTAAGATTAACTCTCTATTCTTGTTCTGTACTCAAAGAAAATAAAATTTCTGGCTTTATGCTCTTCAAAGTCTGTAAGAGAGTAGTTTTCAAATGTATAGTTACTGTGTTCATTCTCCACTTTGAAGAGGAAGGGACTTAACATTTTCTAAGTTTCTATTCTCTGCCAGACATGCGATTTTTACTAACATTTATTGAGTACTTACTGTATACTAAGGACTATTTTAGGCATATTTAAACTTGATTGGTTTTTGGAACTACTCTGTGTCTTTAGTTTTCTAATAAGGACCACAGAGATTGGGTTAATCCTCCAACTTGACTGGGCCACAGGGTACCTAGATGTTTGGTTGGCATTATTTCTTGGTATGCCTGAGTGGGTATTTCTATTTGAATAAGTAGACTGAATAATATTGTTTGCTCTCCCTAATGTGGGTGTGCCTCATTCACTCCACTGAAAGCCTGAGTAGAATAAAAGACTGACTTAGAGAAAATTTATTCTCTCTGCCTCATTAAGTCATTTGTGTTCTCTTATGTTTAGACTAAGCCTCAGACTGGAACTTAAACCACCAGCTCTCCTAATTCTTAGACTCTAACTTGGGCTGGTACCACTTGCTCTCCTGGTGTTTGGACTCAGAGTTGCACTGTCACTTATGCTATAGACTACCCTGGGTCTGGCATTAGCAGCCTCGATTATTGTGTGAGTCAATTCCTTATCATCTTTCTCTCACAATTTCTCTCTGTCTACACACTCACAGAGGTTTTTGGAGAACCTTGACTAATGCAGTGAGTAATAGGCAGAGTCTCCAAGCAGTCCGATGTTAGCATCTTTCCTGGTAACTAATACTTTAAGCTGTCTCTGATTTGATGAACGTAATGTAATTTTCAAAACTCGACAGTCAGTGGGATTTTTATTTTTTTCTCCATCTTAGAATTGATGAATGGAAGATTTAGAGTTTTCTGTGATCAAACTAATAGTGTCCAATATAGGAACCAAGAGGATGTGCTTCTCGACTTCCTGTTTGCCTCACAGGACTGACGAGGCCCTGTGTCCTTCCTCCCAACACCTAACTTATAATATGTGGCATACATGAATTCAAAATTCATATAAACATGACTCCAGAATCAGTGGTATTTTCTCTCCTAAATTTATTGTACTCCTTACATACATGCAAGGGTTTTTGTTGTTGTTGTTGGTTTGTTTTTTGAGGGCTAAACTCAAAAAAAAAAAAAACAACCCAAAAACCCAAACAGAACAATTAGTGTCACTGGAAAAGACTGCATTTGTTATATACATTACTTCACAAGGGCCCAGATCAGATCTTTAACAGGCTGTACTTCTTTGAAGACTTTTAAATCCTTTCTTTAAAAAATAGTGGTTGCTATTTATTAAGGATGTATTATGTACTCAATACCATTGCTAGATGCAATAGTAGCTCATTTAATCAACAGAAGCTTTTGAGGTAGTTTATTTTCTTAGGTTGGATATACTAAAAGCAGACCTTAATATAAGGGCTCAAATGCAAGGACTTTATTAAGAGAATACTTCCAGGAGAACCTCATAAGGGAGTGGAGAAAGCAAGACAGGCCTGTGGAAGAAGATAACAAGGGTGTGAATTTGGGGAAGGACTCACAGAAAGCAACCTCAGGCTAATATCCCAGGGGAACTCTGGAAAATAAGGCATGCCTCAGGGTTTATTGCAGCCTGAGGCATGGAAGCTGGGCTTTCCTCAGTACCCCTTCTCCATCACTAGCAAAGCTGTTCCATGGTTTGGGAACATAAACTGCCTGCCACTTATAAAGCTCTGTGCTTAGGGGCAAGAAGCTCTAGTAGCCTGAGGGCAGCCCGAGGAGGAAGAGTCACATGTATGAACAATTTAGAGGCAAAAGCAACATCAAAGCTGGGGAGGGTGCACAACACAATGAAAGGATCTGAGAGGATGGGGCTGAGCTCTGATGTCACGAAGGGCAGACTAGAGAGCCCTCTGATGCTAACACCCATATACTTTTTCTACTACCCCATTTTGTCTTTCCCTCTTTTCCTTGCCCTAGTCTGCCTCTGATCATTTCTGCCTCCAGAGCAATCACATTCCTGAGGACTGTTACCCTATAACTTGAGAGTCAATGACATCAAAAGTAGCGAGAGAATCAGTAGGTCCATTTCCATTGCCTAGAAGATTTAGTAGCCTCCTAGGCTTAGAATCCCAGAACAGGAATTAGAAAAGTGAGTTCATGTGTTTTAATTTATAAAACTTTTTAACTGTTGTAAAACCTTATAAACTCTCTATTTAAAACATAAAAAAAACAAAAAAACAAAAAACAAAAAAAAACAAAAACAGAGCCTCTCACAAGCCACTCAGATCTCTGTCCTTTAGGGTAGAATATCCTCAGTGTGTACATTGGGACCCTCCCTTCCTTGACTCCATCCTGTAGCAAGCAGCTCCTCCTACCTGGGTTACTGTGCTTTTCAGGGGAACAGGAAGTAAAAAGGTGAGTGACTTCCAGCAAATGGACCAGATACTATGTGGAAACTTACACATAAATGCAGGACACAGTAAGACGAGATCTTTCTTTCTTTCTCTCTCTCTCTCTTTTTTTTTTTTACACTAATAAGCTTTATATTTATTTATTTATTTATTTATTTATTTATTTATTTTGGGGGTGCAGTATATCTTTTTTTTTCTTTCTTTCTTTCTTTTATTTATTTTTACATTTTTCCTTTCATTTCTGGTTTTCTTTCTGAAAGCTTCTCTTATTTTTCTCTGATGAGTAGTATTTATACTTCTCTAATCTTGAATTATATAAGCTTTGTGGCCTCCAGTAGGCTCTAACTCAACAGAGACAATAGCCCTGAGCAGAGGTGTGGAAAACAACTTCACATTCTTATAACTTTTTTCACAATCATTGTATCCTGAGGCACTTTACAGAAAGAAGCAACAACTTTTCCTATAGATCCTATAGGGGTGTGAATTCTGAAACCCAGCTTTGACCTTCTCAAGTTCATTTGATGCTGTGGGAAGACTTTAAAAATGGCTTTCTTTGACCTTTTTCTTTTCTTTTTTATTTGACATTCCTTTGATTTTTTTCCTTCCATGTTTTTCTACATCTTTCCAAATAAATATACAATTATTTGTTCAACACTCACCAGTGTACTACGCAATAAGGGATAAAATGGCGAACAAAGAGCAGTTTTAAATTCTACTTTTTGCCGCTTATAACTTTGTACCTAGGTTTTTAATCTATAAAGTGGAAATTACTTATCTCCTAAAAAAAAATTACTTATCTCCTGCCTCAATGTGTTTATATGGAAGTTATGTATATGTCCAGCTTCAATAAAATACTGCATATAAAGTTCTTAGAACAATAGCTGGCAGTCAGTTATTGATATTAGGAACTGATCATGTGTGTACCAATGCACTGTTCTAGGAGTTATACAGATAATATTGTTACTGTCCTCAAAGAACTTATTCTAAGAGAAAAGAAGACGGACATAATGTAGACACAAATTTAAAAATTTAAGGGACCATCAGATGGTGTAATAGTTATGTTGCTCCCATGTAGATTGGCCACTGTTTGAGTTCCATACCAGCAGTTTAAAACTCACAGCCAGTGTGTGTGCATGCATGCCCATAATCTCAAGAGGAGAATGAAGGAGAAAGGATTGTGGCATGGCCATCCCCCTGGGAGGTGATTTCTTGCTTACTGTCTCTCTGTCTCTCTGTCTCTCTGGCAAGCACATGCACCCAATAACAAAGTCTATCTAAATAAAATAAAATAAAATAAAATAAAATAAAAATTTAAATAGTGATAAGTATAATGAAGAAAATAAAATGAAAGTTGATGGAAGCGGGACAGTTTTAACTAGGTTGGTTAAGGAGGGCAACCTTTGATTTGGCACCTAATGAGAAAGTAGAAGTCACTCCAAACATCTGGGTTTCCATCATTCCAAGCCAGTAGTGCAAATGTTGAGAAAAGGATAAGTTTACCGTTTAAGATCTAGAAAAAATGTTTGTGGCCAGAGCACAGTGACTGAAAGTAGGTACAGGAGACATGCTTAAAGAAGTAAGCAGGTCTTAGATCACTTAGGACCTTGTACTCCATGGGAAGGAAAATGGATTTTATTGTAATTGCTATGCAGAGCTTGAATGATTTCAAGCAAGCAAGGAGTGGTGATTGGGTTGAATTAAATTACTCTTGAATGAAGGACAAATCATAATAGGGTCAAAAATGGAGTCATGGAGAACAGCCAAACATCTGTGATAGTGTCCAGGCGAGAGAGAGTGTTGCTTAGAGGGGCAGAGTTAGGCAGTAATAGTCTGATCTGAGATACCTTTGTATGGCAGAATTTATCAGGCTGGTTGTGGAAGGAAAAACTGAAATAAATCAAGGGTGACTCATGGTTTGGGCTTAAGCAAATGGATGTGTAGTGGTGCATTTTCTCTGAGGTAAGATACTTGGATTGGACCAACAGTGATGCTTTGGTCCTGATAAGATACTTGTTACATGACTAAAAGTGGAGCATCCAAGTGAGCATTTGGCTATGTAAGTCTTGAGTTTAGGGAGATTTCAGGGCTGAATGTACACATTTGGGGATCATCAGCAGATAGGTTACTTTTAAAGCCACAGATAAGTTGAAATTGTTTACACAATACTACGATTTTTCAGTACCTACCAAAGAACAGGTATTGTTATATGAGGTTTGTATGTATTGATATGTTTATTTAGTAATCACAACAATCCTATGAGAGAAAATGTCATTATAACAATTTTACTGATGGAGAAGAGAGTCGCAGAGATGTAAAAATAATTTGCTCAATGAACAAGTCAGAATTTGAGTCCAGGTAATCTAGCTCTTTTCCACCCGCTATAATATACATTATAAAAAGAAACTCAAGATTCAACTGTAATGTAATTTATCATTTTGAGGTCAAATTAGAGTAGTGGGAATCTGTAAGGGAATTAAGAAGGGGCAGTCAATAGGAAGGAGTCTATGTGAGGATAAATTGTAGATGCCTACATGAATAAATTAATAGATGAAAGGTCAATGTATCAAATGTTGCAAGAATACCTGCTTTGGTAGCATATACATTCACATTAAAATAATGCCAAGAAGATGAATCCTTGTTCCTGAGCAAAATGGATTAGTAAATTTGTGAGGTGCTCTACATATTTTTGTGGGCCCATACCTCACACTGCAGAGAAATATAAAATTTATGTGGATAAAGCTTTAAATCTGAATTTCAAACTTTAAATTTTTAAAAAGACAATGTAAGAGAACATGTGGTGGGAATAGAAAAGAATTTCTTACATAAAATAGCTAAAATTTAATAAGTATTTAAAATTTTAAATGTTGTTCTAATATCTAAACTATATTAACACATTTAAACTTCACAACAAGTTTATCACATAGGATATCTTTACCATTAATATATAGATGAGGCAAGGGCAGCCTGTAGATCTAAGAACCCTAGATTGTATGGTGATAATAAAGACCGGGACACCAACCCAAGAAGTTGACTCTAGAAACTGTGTTCTTAACCAGCTGGTATTACTAAGTCTCTAGGGAACGATACAGATTCATATACTATAAAGAAAAATATTAATCCATTTGAGTACACTTACTAAACTTTTTAAATCAGAAGATACAAAGAAAAAAACTGCAAATGCAATATACATCTGTAACATATATAAGAAGCATATGATTAGTAGCCAAATTATATAGAAAAAACTTTAAAAAATTGGTTGAAGAAAGGAATAAAGAACAGGAATATTTCACATTTCACAGAGGAAAAAGAACATGTCATTTAAAAACTTATTAAAAGATATTTGCTCTTCTTAATAATTCTGGAATGATGATTAAAATAATAGCTATCTGATACCAGATAATTAACAATTATAAAATCTGACAACAATAAACTTTGGTGAGAATATGGAGCAATTTACATCAGTCATGGGGTGTATTATGTTGGTACCACTACTTAGGAAAACAATGTGGTACTATCTTGTAAAATTTAAGATGTCTACAACCAAGGTCCTAATACTATTACTGCTAAGTATTACAACTAGAAATATTCTTCTGCACATTTATAAGACATCTCCAAAATTTTCATAGCAGATTTAAAGAAAAAAATAAAGAAAATCTGGAAATAGCCCAAGATATTCACAATAAAGTGAGTGCATATACATTTTTCATTGTCCCTGTTGCCATTGCATTGTCATTGTTTTGTTTCAATGAATTGTTTAAGATGAGAAGTATAAAAATGCTTAAGTACATTGACGAAAATAATTAAAAAGAGACTACTGAATTGATGATGAAGCAGGAAAAAAATAGTAAGAGTAAAGTCCTTAAGAAGGTAAAGAAAAATGAGATCAAAGTTGCCTGCATATGTTGTTCTTAGGCACAGACAGAACAGGTAGGTGGTTTGCTCTGCTAGTTGTGAATGAGGTGGTAGAAAAGTAAGGTGGTTGCTTTGTTTGCCTCTACGTTCTCCATGATGTTTGGACTGAAATCTTTGGATGATGACACTATGAGGAAACAGATTGTTGGATGCTTGTGGGAGAAAGGAACATGTAAAAAAGAAATCTCAGAGAATTAGAAAATGGGTAAAGCAATTGACAAGGTATTACATTCTCATAAATAGAGGACAAACAATACTCAGAAAGATTCAATAAATTAGGTGAAGTCCTATAGCTAGTCAGTGAAACAGCTCTTCTAATATGTTTTCTTTTATCTTCAGTTTCAGAGAAGCAAAAGTTTGCTCATTTCTGTGGATCTTTATGATCCCTTGAATTTCTGGGTGAGTTGAAATTGTTTCCAAGGTCTATGAGAACTATCAGGGTATGTCTCATACTCATTTTTGAAGCTGTAGCACCGTTGTATTTTTATTTGACTTATTTTAGAAATAAATATACAGCTAATAAATGAGTGCTTGTTTGAGGATTTTTATTTTCATTTGTTTGTTCATTTAAATCACCGAGTACCAAGTATGTGCTATAAAGTGACTATGTATGCTAATATATTTGTGAGTATCTCCACATGTTTTCACTAGTCACTTATTTTTGCATTGAAAATGTTCAGCATTTACCATATGTACTAAATCTAGTGTGGGTGGCAAAAAAATTGGTAAATATGCTAGATGGAGATAATTTCTATGGAGACAATTAAGCAGAGTAAAGGGGTAAAGGAATAGTTTGTTATTTTTATGTTGAACTGCTGAATGGACAGGCTACAGAAAAAAAGTGATATTTATTATAAGACATTGACTCACACAACTAGAGGAGAGTAGAAAAAGATCAGATATGGTAGTTATTCACAAATCTTTAGAGGAATTTTTCTATAAAAGATGGAGATAGTGCCAGCAGTTAGCGTAATGGCTATGTCACTGGACTCCCATGTAGTCGACCGTGGTACAAATCCCGGACCCAGTGGCTTAAACTCACACCGGGCACGTGTGCGTGCGTGCCCAAGATCTCGAGAGGAGAATGGAAGAGAAGGGATTGCAGCGTGGCCATCCCCTCTGGGGGGTGATTTCTCACTTTCTTTCTCTCTGTCTCTCTGTCTGTCTGGTGAGTGCATGCGCCCTATAGCAAAAACCTCTCCAAAAAAAAAAAAAGATGGAGATGGAAAACTGGAGGAGTTATGGAGGACAGGGAAGGGTTTATCTATCTGTGATTCAGATGAGAGATTATGATGCTTAATTTCATGTGTCCACCTGACTGAGCCACAGGTGCCCAGCTACTTCTTTGAACATTGTGCTGGGTGTGTCTATGAGAATGTTTCCAGATGAGATTAACATTGGAATTGGGAGACTGAGAAAAACAGATTATCCTCCCTCAGTGTTTATGGACTTCATCCAATCTGTTGAAAATCTGAATAGAACAAAAAGGTTAAGTAAGAGAGAATATGTTCTTTCTGTTTGCCTATCTTTGGAGCTTGGATATTGGTATTCTGCTTTCATACTCAGACTGGAACATGTATCATTGGTTTTCCTGCTTCTCAGATCTTCAGATTTGGATTGGAGTATTGGTGACTGTAATTACCCAATCATGGGGGCTGAAGATCTTGGACTTTTCAGCTTCAATAACTGTACGGGTCAATTTCTTATTATGTCTATCATTTATCTATGTATCCTTTTGGTTCTTTTTCTTTGGAGAGCCTTAACATAGAGATTCAAGAAGAATTCCTTTAGTGTGTGTATTCTTTAGAGTGCCCTAGTAAAGAGAGAAAATTCATGATCCGGAAAGGGATAGTTACTGGCATGATATTGATGATCCACAGAAAGTGGATTCAGATTTTGTAAGTTTGATAATAGATCTGTAGATATTTGGTTGAAAAGTAAATAATTTTAAAGGAAAAAAATAAGCCAGCAAATAATACCCCAGATAAAATAAATTCCTATGAAGTGTTTCTGTCTTTACTAGTAGTGTGGGGTAGATGATTAGCATTAAAGATTGAAAAGGTAAATAGGGGCAGTGAAGAGACAAATCAGTCTTTAAATAATCCACAAAATTGTCTCTCTCTAGAATTTTTTTGCTTTTCCTTAGAGATACACCTGTTACTCTGAAATCAGTCAATGAGACATGACATACATGCAGGATTTTTTGTTGTTGTTGTTAAAGAAGCTCAAGCATTTTGCCTTGTGCTTCCATTTTTCTCTAAAGTGGGAAAATGGTTTAACGTTTATCTATGTGCAAAGTTTACCCTTGTAATCCTACTGGGTTATGGAGACCTTGGTTTATCCTTTGTATAGCTTTCATTTGCCCATGGGTGGCTTTACCTTGTGTGTACTCAACATTTCTAAGTAGCCCTGTGACTTCCGGGTAGATAATAACTTACTTTTTATTGATCTTTAACCCTGACCCCTGTAACTGTCTCCCAAACAAAAGTGCCAATGTATAACCAAGTATTCACATTGTAAAGACATAATTCAAAATTTTGACATTTTAAAATGCTAAAACTTCAACTTCTCTGGTGCTAAGGTATGGGGAGTAGAGGATGCTGAGTCATAGCTAGGTAGAAATGAGTAGGAGTGGATAAATCTAGAAGAAATCAAGCCACCCACATGAATTGTCAGAAATAGAGTGAAGAATTTTGCTTCTTTTCTTTCCACTTCTGCCTTTCTTTCAGCTTCGTCTGTAAGATTAAGATTTGAAATTTAAGCACAAAGAGCTGTGTGCTATAGTTCATTGTGAGTTTTGCTCATTCAGGTGAATCTTCTAATCCAAAATAAACTTTCTTGCTTTTATTAATTTTGACAGCATCAGTTGTAAAGCCAAGCATGCTGTCTTATTGTTATAATACATTAGCTTAATTTGAAAAGCATAAACAATGTGTTCTTAGATTTTTAAAAACATTTGCTTTTTAGGTGTTTGTGTGTGTGTGTGTATGTATTTGTGACTAAGAGTTGCAGTATTGTTTATGGTTTTGTGGAGGCTACTTTCTGGATATGAACTGTTTTCATTGTGTTTGTTTGTTGGTACATTTACAAAAAGAAGAGACATATAAATACCACCCAGGAAATCAGTGGCAAAGCACATCAGGATTTTTTTGTTGTTGCTGATGTTTAATTTTATTTTGCATATATATTATTTATGAAAACTTTATAAATCTTGCCAAAGCACATTTCAGCAGAATTGAAAATGGTATCACAAGAAAAATTGCTTGGTGTGGATCAACAGGCTTTGTGGCCTGTTTTATAAATGTGCCTTTTTGCTATTTACTTTATAAATCATGTATATAGAAGGAAAAATAAAAGAATGATTATATTAAATGTTTATGAGAAATTCTAGTATACTCTGTTTTTAAAGTGTAAGGAGCAATTAGCTCAGGGATTTGTCATTCAGGTTATCGATCACAATAGGAGTCTAAATGGAGGGAAAACACGGATTTTTCCTCAAGTTAACAGTCCGTGTTGAGAAGAAACAGCCCTAATTTTGAATTCTCTTTCTTTCTCAAAAGTTTATTATCACCCAGCTTGCAGCACTGAGACCTTTAGCCTTTGACCAAGAGAGATAAGAGTTACTAAAGAAGGTTCTATTTATCCTCTTTTATCAGTTTCCGGAAGGAAGGAAGACATGATTCCGTCTCTGCACGCTTAAGAAAAGGAAGGTGTAGCATTGTAGATCTTGTTTGCCGTGAAAGAAGAATAACTACATCAATTTGATTGAAGGTGTCAAGAATGTTTTGGGAAACAACAGAAGCAGAGTTCTGAGGTGGGAAAGGTTTGACATACAACAACAGCAGTGCCTGCTTTGTTTGTGTTTTGATGTAATACACCCACTGGGTTTTTAGGCATATTATGCCAGAAGAGCGAATTACGTCTTGCAAAGCTGGCAAGAGTGTGTTTGGTGGACATTTGTCCTCGTTTTACCTCTACGTTCAAGTAAATAAATAATAAATGTATTTGGATTTTCATGAAGGGACTGGTAGACTCTTTTCCTGATTGAGAGTCATAGGCATTTTATGCGCTCTCAGTTGGATGAAAAGGAGGGGAAGTGAGTATTTTAGGTAACAGATTGTTCTAATAAAAGGTGTCCCTTACCCACAGAGACCGTCTATTGCATGTATGGCTGCTGCTGGAAGTATCTGCAGTTTAATGGAAATAAATAGGCAAAAATCAGGGCTCCCACTAAAGAAAGTGAATCACATCCATAATTATTCTTATATCCTTAATTTTTTCATTTGTTTACTTCTGTGCATTTTGATGAGGCACTTCACTTCCCAGCGCCTTAGTGTTCATATTCACATAGTGGGGTCCATAATATGCTTTTATAACCCTGCTGAGAGGATCAATGAGGTCCGTGTACATGAAGGGGCTTAATAAATAGTATGTGATTCAAGCTTTCTGGATGAAAGGTGCTACGTGAGTACAAAGTAGAGCAGCCTCCCACAGGTAATGCCTTTGCCTGGATAACTCTGATTATAGGCTTTCTTTATCTCTTCAAAGCAGAGATTTTTCTCCTTGATTCCTTCCTGTATCTTTGTTGCAGAAGCTAAGATGTCTATTTACTCAGTACCATTTCCTTTTGAGCATGCATACACCAATCAAGGAACACACTTGCGAAAAGATTTGTTTACTTAAGTGCACACATGGTCAATCACACAAATGCAAATAGGAGAAAGGAACAGTATGAAAGGAATATTCAGATTACATCAAGCCCCCAGATGACTCTCAGAACCTCTGCCACCTCAGGTGGAACCAAATTTTAGAATATGTATTTTCAAGTAAATAGATTGTATCCCAGAAACATTGAATAAAGTGTTTGTTAGAATTATTTAAACTGGATTTCATTGTGTTTCCCTTTGCTGTGCAGCTCTAGATAAAAATGATAACAAGAAATGATTTCATACAGCATTTTAAAATATTTACAAAACATTTCTGCAAACATTATTTACGTTTTTCCTCACAACAACTTTGTGAGGCAGGAAAGGCCTCTGTATTCAGAAAAGTTACATAAGTTGTCAAAAAATACCCTGCTGTTAAATGGCAATATGCAGTTTAGAACAAATGTCTTCAGTAAGTTTCCACATTTGCTGACATGGCAAATGAGTTCTACCCAGATCTGACCAATGAGCAGTATCTGTCTACAATGCTGTGCTCAATTTCTAGGTTATCTTCAGTATTTTAGGAGTATGCAAGGATTGTTTAGTGATGTCTGCTCTGTATGGGGTAGAGAAGGGGTCATGAATAGTGCATATCTGTCGACCAAGAAATGCCCCAGAATATGTATATTTTAAAGTATTCTTTTGAATGAATTTGCCTCTGTAGTATTCAAGGAAAATGGATATCTTTGAGCAATTTGTACCAGGAGGATGGACTGGGCTTGCTGGTTTTCCATGGTATGGAAAACATAGCTGTGTGATCTGGAAGAATTTAATGGAAACACTTCTTTACCTGGATTTCTGATTTTGAAATGTGGCAGATGATTACAGTTAGTTATGTATTTCCTTGACAGCTTTCTTTGTTTCCTTTTTAAATTTTTTCGGTAGAGATTTTTGCCTTAGGGAACACATGTGCGTTCACTCTTGAGAGAGACAGAGAGACAGACAGTGAGACATCCCCTGGTGGGGATGGCCACACCACAGTCCCTTTCCCCTCCCAGGATCTTGGGCACACACACACACACATGCACCTGGCAAGAATTTCAAGCCACTGGGTCCAGGAATCGAGCCACAGTTGTTGGCTACGTGGGAGTTAAATGACTTAACTACTATGCCATCTGCTGGCCCCTACTTGATGACTTTTTAGATCTCATTTACTTATTATCACAAAAACTCCTACCTTTTTTTTTTTTTTTTAAGAAACTCATGCAGTGAGTTAGATGAAATCTGTTTACAAAAGTTAATGCATTAGTACAGATTCAGAATCTAGAGACACTGAGTAGTAAACTTCTTTCTAAATATTCATTGGTAAAATAAGATATCAAGAGTAGGGAATTCATTTCCTGATTATCAAGTAGATGACAGTCTGTTCTTAGTACTGGTAAGGATAGCATTGATTGTTGTATAAGTTATTTGGTGAGAACATTGTAATAAATAATTTACTCCTATCAACCACAGCATGAATCTTATCTTTAAAAACATCAGAAGGCATGACTTTGGCTTTTAAGAAAATGATAGAGGAATCACACAGTTAAAACTATTTTTGAAGCTGAATATACCTAGATGCATGACCATACTGATATTTTCCCATCAGTTTGCAGACAATTGGCCCACTTTGGTGATGAGTCATTTAGTTCTACTTTCAATCTTGGCATTGAAAAATACATATATATCTCTAGTGTGATAAAATATATTTCCATACTCCTACCTTAAAATTAGATTTGGAACTATATGGTCTGTTATTTTGTTATTTTCATCAGAATGTTTTTGAAATTATAGCTTTATAAATATGGCTCTAATACATTTTTGTAGTTGGGAGAAGGACCATTTTGAAGTATAATTTATAATCTATCACTATGTGATTGTCTTCCAAATTTGTATTTCCAGTTCAAACACCTCCTTTGAGTTGCACAGCTTATATATTAATACAAAGGAAATTAAGAGTGACATAAGCAAGAGAGATGGATGCCATCCCTGATACTTGCTTCTTCCTGGACTTCCCTATAATCAACTATCACCATGTTCCATGATTTTACTTTATGACCATATGGCTCTGACTCTACTCTGATCTTAGGCTTAATGTTAGGCCAATTTACCAATCTCTTTCTGGACTTTTAATGGTAACCTATTTTCCAACCCTTGTTCTTGTCCCTGTTGTATTCATTCTCCAGGATGAGCTTTTCAAATGATATCAATGTAGATTCTTTGCCACAATACTGAAGTATAAAAATATTTCTATTTCTATAAACAAATCGATTCTGCACTAGGACTCTGCTGCCAGGGGAATTGGAATTTCTTTTCTTAAACAGTGGATCTAGATCAGAGAAGTCAGAGTTCAGTTGTCTGATCTCATATATTGAATTTACAAACTATGCATGGTTGAGAAAATTATTTATATCCTAAATCTCTTATTAAAGTCTTATCTTTTTTTGAGAGAGATTTTTGCTATAAGGTGATATGAAAAGTGATGACAAATACACCTGTTACGTAATTCATATTTATGTGTGTTTCTCTGCCTATCATAGGTTGAAGCGATTTATTTATTTATTTATTTTTGCTGTGCATGAGAAAGAAAATGAGGACATCTCTCAATGCTCGTGGTCACGCTTCAATTCTTTTTCTTCCAGTTTTCCATTCAGTCAGGATCCTGGGTGCACTAATCCAGCATGTTAACCATGGGGCCAAAGCTCAGACCCTGGTCAGCCATGTGGAATACAGCTTACTCTGTACAGCACTTAACCACTGCACTACTAGGCCAATCCTAAAGGATATTTTAATATTTTAATTGTCAAAGGGTGTGTACATTTGCCAGAGACAGAGAGAGAGAGGGAGAAAGCACCTCCAATGAGGCATTGTCCACTGCAATCACTTCTCCATTTCTCCATTCTGGTGAGATTTGGGGACATGCCACTCATGCACATACACATGCACCTGGCATGGTTTTCTTTGTCTTTTTTTTGGAGAGATTTTCACTATAGGGCGCGTGCGCTCGCCAGACAGAGAGAGACAGAGAGACAGAAAGCGAGAAATCACCCCCCAGAAGGGATGGCCACGCCACAATCCCTTCTCCTCCATTATCCTCTCGGGATCTTGGGCACACACGCACACGTGCCTGGCGTAATTTTTAAGCCACCGGGTCCGGAACTCGAACTGCGGTCGACTACATGGGAGTCCAGCGACATAGCCAGTACGCTAACTGCTGGTTCCCACCTGGCATGGTCTTCAATCAGCTGGTGCTGGGATTTGAGCAATGGTTGGCCATGTGAGATCCAGCTCCGTTAACGACTAGTGTACAGGGCTGGCTCTGTAGTGATCCTTTTCATGTATGTGTAATATCTGTTTCTCACCATATTTAAAGCTTTAGGAGGGTAGGGACTTATCTGTAAAGACAGAAATTCTCAGAACCAACAAATTGCTTGGTACATAGTAATAATAAATATTCCTCAACTGAACAAATAGGTTATTTGTCATAGCATGGAAAATTCGTACAGTCTGTAGTACTCTACTACTTTTTAAAATGTATTTTTGACTTTGAAGGTTTTAAATCTTCAAAGGAAAGCAAATATTCAATAATCTATTCTTAATTATGTTACAGCTGAAGAACAATTTCATGTTTGGATTTTCATTTTGCCTTCATTGACCAAGCATAGGAATTAGTCATTACTGCTTTCTGTTGCCTGCACAGTTTATTGCAAACTACTGGTATTTAGAATTAATCTTTTGATAAAACATTGTAAGATTACATATCAGTTCATAAACAGATACATACAAAGATAGATAACTTCTTCATTTTAAAAATATGATATTCAGTATAGTGTCTCCCAGTCATTATTCTCTTTTGTTATATCCCTTGCACACACAGGCATGCATGTACACATGTACACACACACACACACACACACACACACACACACACACCCTGATCTGAACCTGTAACTGTAGGAAATTTTGGGAGCATTATCCATAGGGGACCTGGTTAGTTTCTACATAAGATATGTGTAATATTACAATGTTCCCTTTAAACTTAGAGCTCTCTATTGTGATTTAAAATTGTGCATTATCATTTTAAAGGATTAATTTTATTTGGCAGACCTTCCAAGATTCTGTTCTTAAAATCACTTTGGGAATTAACAAATGCATTTGTTTTCCAAATCTTCTCTACTCAGCAACTTCAGCTCCAAAGTGCTCTGAGCTTGCTTCCCTCACACTATTCTCACCACCCTCGTTAACGGAGAGAAAGAGCAAGTTCCCTGTAGACTATATAGAGAACCGTTCAGAAATTTTTCCTTTTCTGTTTGGAGGGAGAACTTCATTTGACCAATTTGGCAGGAATGTTATCAGTTAGTTAATAATTAATAAAATGTGGGCCATGCTAAAATTAATCTTCAGAGTACTAGCAAATCAGTTGCATTTCTGCTAATAAAGATTCAGTGTGCATGGATCTTACTGGATCCTGAATGCATCTGTTCATTGTGTAGTAACCCTGAGTTTTCCAGCCCACTCTACTTGCCATCTTTAATGTTTTTTCATATCCTAGGTTGAAGTAATAATATGTTGGTCTTATCTTCAATAGATGCTAAGAAAGATGTAGCAGTAACTATGATGAAGTAATATTGGAGATAATTACCATTATCCTTAACCTTTCAAATATTGGGAAGATTCCTTTGCCCCCTTGTATGTTACCAAACAATAGTATCAGAAACACACTCTGCAGGTGCTATTTTTTAAATACTGATTTTATTGTCTTAAGTACAGAAGTACCAGAAAGACATTATGGAGTAGCAGATAAAAGAGAAAAAATAAAATCTTCATCATAATTCAGTTCTAACAGATCTAGTATCATTTTGATGTAGACCCTTCTAATTTTTTAATCACATATATTTTTAAATAGTTATAATTTTGAGTATTGATTATCCCTCAATGCAGCAAAAAAAAAAAAATCCACATTACAACTTAGAATTTTAAGGTATTGATATTACATTATTTAGCTAACAGATATGGTGTAATTTGCCTAAACATGTCCTACTGTTAGACATTTGGGCTGTGTGCAACTCATTGACATTTTAAATAACATTGTATAGCAAGGTTTTGTACATAGATATTTTGCTTTATTTTCTTAAAAGAGATTCACAGAGAGGTATTATCACTGCTTGACTTTTGAAGGGCTGAGATTAATAGCATTCTTTTTCTACTTGAAGTGCCATGGAGTCTCAGAAAGAGAAAGCTGTGAACTTACATGATAATTCTATAAGAGCTTTGTTCAATTGGATAATTTCAAATGCCTGTTAAATTGCCTTTCGTATTTCCCTGGTCTTGGAACCAGCTGAATCATCTTCATCTGTGGAAATACTAACAGCAGCAGCAGCAGCAACTGTACCCTGAGTACTTAATGCCACTATACAGAGCCCTTCATTTACAGTATGTTAGTTATCCTCACAAATATCTCATGAAGTGGATATAGTTATTACACCTCCTTTATAGATGAAGAAAGGAAGGTGCAAGATAGGTAGGTAACTTCTCTAAGGTTACACCAGGTAAGTGATAGAGCTGGGATTCAAATCCTCCTCTGTTGGTGTACTTCAAGGCTTTATTATGCATATGCTGAAACTGGATGTGGTTTCTCACAGTGTTGCTGAGAAATACCAAAGCTCCACGCTCTGCATATTGTAAATACTGCCGAAGTTAATAAATGTTATTACATCAGGTTGGTGCAAACTCTGCAGATACAGTAATCACTTAAGGAGGCATATTGGAGGCAATTAAGTAATAGACCATATACTTCTGAGTTTCTCTGGTTAAATGGAAAAATTCATTGCCCAAAATCATGTCTTTTGTGTTCTCTACTAGATGGCTAATTTAAAGCATAGTAATTATATAGATAGGGCATTCTCTGTGTGTTGGGTGCTCAATTCCAAATGCTAACCGATTCTTTCAAAGCAATTTATTCATTCAAAGTATCTGTTTATAGTGCCTTAACCAAGCATGTCTATAAACTCCTCAGAATCTTATTTATGTGTTTATTTATTTATTTAATTTTCCAGAGGGCATTTTCACTCACTGGAGAGGGACACAGAAAAAGACAATGACAGAGAACTAGGATTCTGGGCACACAGGTGCATGTACCTGGACTGTTTCTCAGGCCACCCCATGTTCAGGACTAGAACAGCACAGTCAGCCACATGGGATCTAGCCACCTTTACCACTATATCATGGAATGGCCCCAGAGTTTTGTGTTTTTTTTTTTCTTAATTCATTAACTTTTCCTCATTTTAAATTAAAATACATCATTGAGAAATTTCAAAAACCTGTGCCATTTTGCTTAGAGGACAAAATGAAGTGAACAGCTAAGCTAACAGAAACATTACTGGGTCTAGAGTCTACACAAATACTTGAAATTAGAAAGAAATGAAAATGCACACACAAAGATGAAAAAGTTTTTAAATCCTCTATAATCAAAATAAATATTTAAATACACATTTAAAAGGTCACAGTGCTATGTAGGCAAATGGAATTCCACTTGGATCCTAAAGTGTTACAGATCAATTATATTTATTGTGCTAAATGGGCATATTATGTTTAAAATGATATGAGGTAGCGCCTCCAGTATTAAGAGTTCTCATAACAGCTGAAGTTGTCCTATTGTGTAACACTACTACTTGGTTTTAATAAAAGACAACTAGTTATTTCCACACTTATTCTTCTGCCAGATTCCAGCATACCAGATATAACCAACAGACTCTTGTAAGTCTTTCTTTTTGTTATTGGGTTTAGAGAGTCAGTAGTTGCTGAGTCTACATGAATTACATGGGTCTACACTCTTGTAGCTCAATCTTAGAGTTTTGTGTAGTCTTTTCTGGTTTTCTCTTATTTGGTCAGATATATTAATGTATCTAGGTTTCCTGAAATGATTTTTCTGCTTAAGGCTTATCATATCTGACCACTGCATCAGACACCTTATGTGCTTTGTTTCCCATCCTTTCAGCTCAACTCTTAAGTTCAGCTAATTCGGCAACTCCCAATAGGCAGGCTTCTCCAGTGTCACTCTGGTTTCACTGGGAAGCTCTCTACCTATCTTACTTCCTGCCCTGGGGCTTCTATGATGACACCTGTAGGAAACTACATGGCACTGAAACATGTGCAAACCATAATTCGGGGGCCTGAATTGGGAACAGTAGCAGAAAGATATCTGCTTCTCCTTTCTTAGCCTGTACAGATGGTTCAAACACAGATTACATAAAGCTTCTCAGAAAGGCCTACAGGATTAAACCACCTAACTCAATAAGGCAATCTGAAAGAAGAGAGAGACTGCAACACAGTAATTGTTGGAGATCTCAACACCCCACTATCCTCTCTGGACAGATCTAGACAAAAAATAGATAAAGAGATAAAGGGTCTAAATGATACCATAAATCAAATGGACTTAACAGATATCTATAGAACTTCCCACCTAAAAGCCATGAGATACACTTTTTTCTCACCCCCACATGGAGCCTTTTCAAAGATTGACCACATGATAGGGCACAAGGCAAGCCTCTACAGATTCAAAGGCATAGAAACTATATCCAGCATTTTCTCTGACCATGATAGAATTAAACTTGATTTTAACAAGGGAAAGCCTCAAAAATACTCCAATACATGGAAACTAAATAACCTACTCCTGAATGATTTCACAACTACTGAAGAAATAAAGATTGAAATAAAAAGATTCATGGAAGTCAATGACAATGAGGACACAAGTTTCCATATTCTTTGGGACACTGCTAAAGCAGTCATCAGAGGGAAGTTCATAGCAATTAGTGCACATAAGAAGATGGAAAGAAGGCAAATGGATAACCTAACATCGTGCCTCAGAAAATTGGAAAAGCAACAGCAAAAAAATCCAAAATCTCGAGGAGAAAGGAAATAATAAAGATACGAGCAGAAATAAATGAAATAGAAAATGAACAAACTATGCATAGAATAAATGAAAGTAAAAGCTGGTTCTTTGAAAAAATTAAACAAAATCGATAAACCACTAGCGAGACTTATTAAGAAGAGAGAAAGGAACCAGGTAAATCAACAAGGTATCTTTGTTTGGACTTTCTTTCCTTTCCAGTTCACTTCTCTGTCTTTCATTTCTGCTTCCTTGGATCACATTCCCAAATTAACTTCACACATATTAGCATTTCAGATTCTGATTCTGGAACCCAGGATAAGGCAATCACACCTGCTTGATGCATAACTATTAAGACTTTTCCAAGAATCATTTGATGAGTTAAGTAGACATCTGGGGAAAGTAAGCTGTAGCTGGAAAAGCTCACAGCTGCTAGAGACCTTGTCCTTTTCTGAAAAGTCGTCAATTGGTTCATCTATAATTTTTTATTGCTTCAATCTGAGTTCTT
>NW_006159555.1:1607959-1617812 GCF_000334495.1 Tupaia belangeri chinensis
AGCAGGAATATATAATATACTGGAACTTGATGGTATTGATGTTTGCAATAAATGAAGGACTTCCCTACCAGCTATTTATTTACCTGCTGAGAAAGGAGTCGTATTTCGGTTTGGCATTCTTGTTGATATTCCAAAGTCCTGTATACTTTCTGGTTGTTAAAACTCATTTCTTACTGCCTGAGAGAAATGATTAGAAAACTGACTTCTTAACCAAACTAGACCCATAGAAATTACCTCCTAAATTAGTATTTTATTAGTTTGATAGAAAATGTCGACTATTTAACATCACTAATATTTTGATGTTTTTGTTGCCACGTAATATTTGGTATTGTATTTTTTTCAGTTTAGCAAAGTTTTAAATGGATAGGGATTTTATGTGAATGTACATATGATAGAGTTCACGGTATCATTCTCTCAAATATGAAGATCTGATTCCTCAGTGATACCTGTTCCAGATCTGACATTTTGATGTTCCTTATCTTGCCATGTTGATCCCTATCCTTAGCTCAGGGAAAAATTTGTCCTAGTGGTTGAAACATTGGGCCTTTTGGCTCCATGGTTCACAGATTCAGTGAGCTCTGCTTCTGAATTTGATTTTGGTTCTTTAGCTGGGCTCTGCTGCTGATCTTTGGTTGCTATGGCTTGAGCTCCATCCCTGATACTGGCTGACTGCTGACTGATTTGATCCTTGCTTATTGCTTGCTATTAAAGTTGCTTGATAATAAACTTGGTTCACCTACAGGGCTACTCACCTGTTCTCTATTTCAGACATCTTGAATACTTAACACATCTCTACTGAGAGGCTTTTTCTATAAAGTCAGTCCTTGGTTTGTTGCAAGACTTTATTAAGCAACATCTTCTCTGTTTTGTCTGGCCATGGTGAAGCAGCTCAACTTGGGCACACAGTCTACTCTAGATTGGCCATTAGTGTTGCTGATAAGATTCCTGTTCCTGAAGCAAGAGAGAATAGTACACAGTTGAAATAAGTGAGAACAAAAGGTAGTGAGTATATAATATTTGATTTAAACAGAATGCTTTCTTTTATGTTATTTTAAACCATGCTACAACAGTTAAGTTTTCATTTTGTTTTGTTTACTAAGACAACCCCATTCTAACTTTTTCATTTATATTCTATATAGTTAAAAACCTTTGGTTTTTGGCAACTATAGTCAGAATAAAAAGGATTCTTTTTCTTGTTTGGTGAAGAGATGTGTTGCTTAATTACTGAACTATAAAGCTTATAGTTGAGAGAATTTTACAGATTTAAACATGATAACTCTTTATCAAAAATATTTTCTATCTTGGCTTGCACTTTAATCTCCTACAGTGACTGACTTGTCTGTTTTGCTACTCTTGATTTGATACTTTGGTATTGCTTTTGCTATCTCCTAGAGAAAGGTACTTTCTCTCCTACTCAGTATCCAGTTACCCTGTTACTGATGTTGGTTATAGCAGTTTGAGTTTTTTCTTCTGAAATTGGAGACTTAGGCCAGATACCTTATAAATATGAGTTGTGGATCTCAGCAGCAACTAGGCTAGAGTGTAGTACCAGATTTGCTTGGAATAGATGTGAACAGTGTTACTGGTGGGAGGTTAGTAACATTACCTCCTATGATAAAAGAGCCTTAGTATTCTTTGTCTTTTTTTAAGCTTACTCAAACTCGGAGAAATAGGCACCTTCAATAGGGAGTTTATCTTTCAATTCACCCAGCCACCCCCAGCCCTGGATTACAGACTCATTAGGGCTCAGCATATTTAGGGAATCTTCCAACGTGAATTAGCCTCACAGAGGATCGTGTCACTGCTGCTCCACCCCCCACTCTTCTTTGCTTTAAAGGTCTTTTGTAAATTGATAAATAAAATGTGCCACCTGTATGATGTGCAACAGGATGTGTCGATGTATGTGTACCTCCGTTATTCTTAATGAGGCTACTCTCCGGGCTTGTTTCTCCTTTATTTTTTTGTTCTGTATCATCCACTGATGGTAGATATATCAGTTACATAATATGTTTATGGGAGTGGAATTTTCTTCATCCATATTTGGTGTTTTGTTTTGTCTGACAAGAGGTGACAAGTTTCCACTTGGGTTCATAGGTCTCTTCCTCACTGCAGTGTTTGTATGGAGGAAGTACACTTAGCTGTGGAGTGCAGAATGTACTGGGTTGTGAGAAAGTCATGACATATTTTTCTATGCAAAAATTTGTTGTGACTTTTCTGACAACACAACATAATAGGCTACTTGTCGAACCCTTCCTACTATCTGGTAACCGACAGTATACTGTTAAAAATAGGGTCTACTTTGTGGCTGGACTCGGCTACATTCATTTTTTTTGAGCACTGGATGGAAGTGAGGCTAAATAAGTTGAAGCAAAAAATTAGTCCTTTTAATCAGAATTGCCTAAAACTATGGTTGCCCTTACCTTCTGGTGTTTGAGTGGTTAGCTGGTGTTCTATTATCCAAACATCAATTACTCAGCCTGAAGTGATTTAGTTTTAACGCAGAAGTTGTACCCTTCTGTAATTATGGCTATTTGATCAATGATCCTGACATTTTTACATTTTCACTTTTGTGAGGAAGAAAATCCAGTTTTAAGATTTGCCCTTTAAGAAATTAGAAAATTAAAAATTAATCTGATTGAATATTGCACGTCTGCAAAAAAGAATTCCAAATGTCATCCCAGCCAATAAAGAACAGCTGTTCCTTTTCCACGTCCTGACACACATCGGGAGTATGAGCTTTAATATTTTGATAACACTTTGATAACATCTTGGGATAAAAAGTTAAAAATCTTCTCAATTATTTCCAATGGTATTGAAAAACAAGGCAACCTTTGATGAAGAGGTATGGCCAATGAAAAATATTCCCATAAAATGTTCTTTATTTCATGAAACTTTCTTTGGAAGGTAGTATATTGGGCTGTGAATTCTAATTCTCTAATAGAATATTAGATATTTTTGCATATGAAATAGTAATTTAGAGTCTCTTTGATAAATGCTATTCACATTCATATTCAGAGCAAAACAAGCGATCTTCTAATTCATTGCTAATTTTGGATTCATTTGAGGTCTACTTTAGTATCTTTTTCTCCCCATTGTTTGGTTTCTCATTCTATACCCTAAAAACATTCTAGTGGCTCCTGTGCAGTGGGAGATAAAACATAGAATTTGAGAAAGAATTAAAAGAAAATTTGATTGAGTTTTGTTTTTGACTCTTATCAGGGAGGTAATTTATAAACTACTATTGTCTTGTAAAATTTCTCTTAAATCATTCCTATGATTTAATAAAAATATAGTGGTCTTTTAAGAAATTCACAAACTTGTAGATTATAATAACTATGCATGGATTGCAAAATGTTTTTGTACCAAATAAAACTCATATTTTAATTCTGTTTTCCATAAAATTTTTGAAGTCTTTTTATATGCTAAGTCATTTAGACACGTCACAAACATTATCTCATTTGATTTCCACCACACTCCCAGGAGATAGATATTATCATCTACATATTACAACTGAGAAAATCAAGTCTTAGCAATTTCATAAATAAGTACATAGTTAAAATTGAATAAAGACCTCTATTTGCCTTTCTGAGAAATGATATCAGAATCAACTTAGGTTTCAAGATTGTTCTGACTATTTAGAGAGATAATGAGTATAGTTTCAGGCACTTGGCAAATGCTTATGAACATTGGAATCATGTTTGACCATTATTTTCTTCTGTTTTTAGTGATTTGCCTATCCCTACCTTTTATATGTACTTTAGCCCTCTTTTTCTCTTATATTTTTCAGTGTTGCTGTCCTGAATCAGGACAGAGGGTTACTTTTTTCTGTAATTGTTACTATTACATCTTCCATCACCCAACTTATCTTACATATTGTAAGATACAGCTCTGGTTGTATGACTGTCTACCACCTCTGTATAAGGCTTTTTAAAAATAGAATTATTTAATTTTATTTATTATTGTTATTATTTAATTTGCTATAGGGCACATGCATGAGAGAGAGAGAGAAAGCTGCCAGGTCTGGGATTGTAATGGTGGTCAGCCATTTGGGAGTCCAGTGCCTCAACCACCACACCACCTTCTGGCCCTTCTCATAGGCTTTTAAGAAACCTAGACTAACTCCCCATAACCTGTAAGACAGTTTTGAGTCATTAGTGTGATTCTTAGAACCCTTCCCAAGTGACTATACACTACTTTTCCTTGTGTCATTATTCATAATAGTAGCAAACTTAACCTTTCTCAGTCTCCCTGAGTGGTATGTGTGTGTGTGTTGCTCACACATTATTTCCATCTGATAGCATTTTCATTTCTCTACTCACTTTTGCTATTGCCTGTCATTTCTATCCACAAGTCTTATAAATCCAGTTAGAAAACTACTTATTGCATGAAGCCTTTCTTAAGTCAGAATCTTTCTTCTTATGTCTATTTCTAGAATCTCAAAATTCTATTATTTATGTTCGCCTCATACTAAAATTAGTTGTGTGCACATCTTTCTTTACTGTTAACATTATCTCATTTGAAGACAGACACTATGCCTTGTTCATCTTTTTATTTTCTCAGCTGTACCACAGACCTTGTATTTAGTATAATGTTGACAACTTGAATTTAACTAAATGGATGTTCAAAGGGTGACGTTCAAGCCTAGGTAAAAGAGCAAAAGTTTTGTTTTTGTTTTTGTTTTTTTTTGAGAGATTTTCACTGTAGGGCGTGTGTGCTCGCCAGACAGACAGAGAGAGACATAGAGACAGAAAGCGAGAAATCACCCCCCCATGGGGGATGGTCACGCCGCAATCCCTTCTCCTCCAGTCTCCTCTCAGGATCTTGGGCATGCACGCACATGCGCCCGGCGTGAGTTTTAAGCCACTGGGTCCGGGACACGAACCGCGGTCGACTACGTGGGAGTCCAGCGACATAGCCATTACGCTAACTGCTGGTTCCCAGAGCAAAAGTTTTATAAACAGTAAGAATCCAGTTTAAATAAGACAGCTGCTACTTAAGAGCTCAGGCCTTCGCTTTCATTATCTGTAAAGTGGGCTACAAATGTCTATCTCAGATAATTACTGGGACGGTTGAGGTTGCATATACCAATAGCATATACCTAATAGTATGGCATGAGATACATGCTAGGCCCTATTCTAAGGACTTTACCTATGGTGGTTAATTTAATCCTTATAACCGTCCTATGAAGTATTATGATTTAAAAATATTTTTTTTTAGAATGAGCAAACTGAGGTACAAAGATATTAAGCATCTTGCTCAAAGGCACTGCTATGGTTAGGAACTGTTTTTTCCAAAATTCAGATGTGGCCAATGTCATAGTTTTTAGAAGTGATGACCTTGAGAGGCAATGAGGAGAGGAGTTGGACAGGGGCATAGGGAGTAAAACATGACGTTCTGTGAAGTTGACCCACACGGGAGGGTTCAGGCTCATGTCTGAAGACCTTTCTAAGTATGCTGGGCACATACATGCTCGTCACCCAGGGCTGGCTGAAACTGGCAGTGGACAGCAGTGTCGAAACCTTGTTGGGAATGCTGTCTCACTGTTTCTCTTTCTGTCTGTTTATTCCATGAAACAAAGAACTGGATAACTGGATAAGCTTCACTCCCCGCCCCCCCGCCCCCAGCTCTGAGAGGATGCAGGAAGGAGGTCCTCAACACACTAAATGCTGGCACCTTATTTGTGAATTTTCTAGCCTCCAGAACATGAGAAATACATTTCTAATCTTTGTAAATTACCCAACCTCTGATATTTTGGTGTGACAGCATAGAATAGACTTAGTTACATAGGTAGTAAGTGTTGAAACCAGGGTTTGAACCCAGGCAGTCAAGTTATAGAAAGTTTGTATTTAAGCACAGTACCTTACTGGTCTAGTTTCCTTTTCTATAAGGTGAGGATTTTCCTTTTTTTTCTAAATAAATAGGGAGATTATTCTATTTATTCATTCAACAAGTGTTTATAATACATGTTGATGACTTTGGGGAACCAGCAGTTAGCGTAATGGCTATGTCGCTGGAATCCCACATAGTCAACCATGGTTCGCGTCCTGGACCCGGTAGCTTAAAACTCACGCTGGGCGCGTGTGCGTGCGTACCCAAGATCCCAAGAGGAGAATGGAGGAGAAGGGATTGCAGCGTGACCATTCCCCCTGGGGGGTGATTTCTCGCTTTCTGTCTCTATGTCTCTCTCTGTCTGTCTGGCGAGCACACGCGCCCCATAGCAAAAATCTCTCCAAAAAAAAAATAATAAATAAATACATGTTGATGACTTTGGAAGGAGAGGGCCTCTCTCCTCATGGAGCTCTTGTTTCCACGCGTTACATGGGCAAATAGGCAGCTTGACCCGTTCTGTGGCAGTAGTATTCACAACATGCTATAAGAGAACAAATATATTTCCAATTCACTAAGATATTTTTCTTTCAAGAGTGTGTGTGTGTGTGTTTTAAGAGAGATTTTTGCTTTTAAAAAAATAGTATGAATGTGTTCGCTGGAGAGAGAAAGAGACAAAAAGGAAGAAATCAGCCCCCCCCTCAGGGTGGATGGCCACACCACAATCCCTTGGGATCTTGGGCACACAAGCGCATGCACCTTGTGTGAGTTTTAAGTTGTTACATCTGGAACTTGAGCCGTAGTTGACTATATGAGAGTCCAACAATGTAACCATTACGCCATCTGTTAGTCCCAAGGGTGTTCCTTTTGAGAAGAATTTCTTTTTGATTTTGATGCTACAAGAACTAAATGATTGAGAGAAGTCTTGAAATGGCATTTAGGGTTGTAGGTCCTAAATATTGAGTTGTCTGGAAAGCCATGATGCATTTTTACATAAAAAACAGAAAAATACATCATGACTTTCCCAATGACCTAATAGTTTATGACTCGTATTTATATCTTTCTGTTATTTAGCTCTTTGACTTCTTCAAGTATGATGGGATACTTCATGGACTACAGTCTACAGATAAAAAGAAACCTCAGGGAAGAAACCTTACTTTTCTATTCAGACCCAAGTGAGGAAGTTGCTCTATAACTGAAACCAAAGGGTGAGTAGATGCACATAGCTCCATGTTCTTGTGCTCTAAATTGAATACCAAGCAAGGTGAGAGTATTGGCTATATAGCTATCAGATTGTTACAGAATTTAACATCATTAATGGTTCATATTAAGACTTTTTTTAACCTCAATTTTTTACTATCCTCAAGAAAATACATACTTGAATATATTCCAGTGGCATTTATCTAATCTAAAGTAAAATCTTTATATAGAGTGAAAATTTTCTGGCAGTAAGCCAGCTACCAAATACCTGTTTGGCATGATACTTCATTTCTTCTCAGAATGGGATATATACGAACATAAACTTTGAAGCAGGAGGTGAGAGATGGGAAAGAGACAAAAGTAAAATGTCTCATTTAGTATATGTACTTCTTTTAGTGCTTGTCATATGTACATTTTGCCATGTTGATTCGTAATTTTCACACTCGGCCTTTTACTTTTTTTTCAATCTACAGGTGTTCTTGTCAGAGTGAGGGACATTTGCCTGTTTTTTAAAAGGCTTTTTAGAATGGGCAACAGACTGAGAACTTGGTGATATCCCCAGAGTAAAAGTTTGGACAAGTCAAACATTTATTCTAAAAGTTGTCCTACAAGAGGCCAAAATACTTCCAAAGAAGATAATACTTACATTTAAGTATTTTGTCTTCATACTTAAGACATCAAAAGGAATATCAAGACATGCAAATTATTAAAAAAAAAACAGTTTTATAGCATGATTGGTTTTTATTTCCCTAACTCCGAGTTTGAATGTTAAAAGTGCCTTGATGAGGTGCAGCGAGGGGCAGCATTGCATGACTCAATAGAGTAGTAAGGTCTAGACTAAGGTGAATGTTAGAATGATTTTAAGTACTTCTTAAACTAAATTCCAAGGGATCCATCCAAAATAGAGTGATTCTATTGGCTATAGGTGGCATGTGTAGTTTTGAAGGGCTCATCTGGTGATTTTAATAACCAGGCACATTTTAAAAGCATTATAGTTATGAGCTTGGAGTGTTTTCAGACTTCACATGATTGTCTAGGGCAGCCAGAAATAATTACTGTTGTAAAAGTTGAAAGTCAGACATTAGGTGTAAAGTATTGGGCTAGCATAGAATATTGGAGAAATCTAAATAGAGCTATCAAAAGTCCAGAGGAAGAAGGGAACAGATTTGGAATCAGTAATATATAAAGACTTTCCATCTTTAAAAGTCTTTTTTTTTTTTTTTAAGTATTTTTGCTATAGGTCACATGCACTTTCTGGAGGCACAGATGGAGACAGACAGAAAGTGAGAAATCACTCCCCAGGAGGGATGGCCTCACTACAATCCCTTTTACTCCACTCTCCTCTCGGGATTTTAGGCATACACACATGCCCAGCATGAGTTTTAAGCAACTAGGTCTAGGACTCGAACCATGGTCAACTAAGTGGGAGTCCAGTGACATAACCATTACACCATCTGCTGGTCCCACCATCCTTAAAAATCTAAGGTTTTAAGTAGCAATGAGATCAGTAGCCCTATGATGTATGTCTAAGTTCTAGTGTATCTATACTAGTGTGACTGTCAGAGAGAGGTTATGTGATAGGCATTGCTTTGAAGATGGAGGAGTAGAACATAGGATGTACACACAGGGCCTGAGGCTGCAGGCCTCAGTGCTACAACTACCATTGGTTGTAACCTCATCCTCTCAACTGATGGAACCACCAAACCTCACACATACCCTTCCTAGAGACTGAGATCGCTAGGCTCCCACACATACATACCTAGCACCTGCTATAACCTCAGCCCCTGGAGATGCTGCCTCTTTGATCGGCAAGGACCCTCACACATTGTATTCCTCCCATCCAGGATTAAAGACTTTGGCCTCTTTCCTTTCCCTAGATCCCCTGTCTTCCAAAAAGGCATGCCATTGCATCCACACTCAGTCTCCACCACAAAGGCACCTTAGACATTGTTGAAATAGATTATATCAGAAGCAAATAGACAAAGACTACACTGTTGAACCCAAAGCACTATGCTCCACTAATACTATAACATGTATCTGTAGAAAAAAGATCTTCCCTGCAAAAGCTAGTCCATAAAGTTAGAAGGAAGTGACTATTCCAGCAAATGCCCAGATATCAGTATAGAGACACAAGAGACATAAAAAACCCAGGAAACATCTCTCCTGTAAACACACACATGCACACAAACACACACACACACACACACAATAATTCTCCAGTAAGAGACTATAATGGCATGTTTTTTTAAAGATCAAGTCATCAGTTGTTGGGAATTGTAGTCTATTACTAGAATACTATTCATCCATAAAGAACAGTGAAACCCTGTCATTCGATACAAAGAGAATGAATATAGAATTAATGCTAAATGAAATAAATCACATTATGAAAGACAAACATTTTGTCTTTGTATGGCCCTGCTCAATATATACTGAATGTCTGTACTCTGTGGCAAAAATAGCAAGATTTGAACATGTAAGAGTACAGAGGAGAAGTGTTGATACCAGAGACATATGGGAAGGGAGTGGATGATGAAAAGGTGGGAGGGTCTCGGGAATAAAAGCACTTAAAAGACAAAAGCACATAAGGTAAGGTTCTTTGTTGAAAATAACGTCTGGTAATATCCTTGAGTTGATTATCACACTCTACCTTCATTGTCAAACACCACATGCATGTGTTGAAAAACCATATTGTACACCATAAAGATACAAAACAATTGTAAATTTTTTAATTTATATATTATCATGAATTATATGTGTAAATATTTTAAATTTATATATTAATTTTATGTATGTATAATTTTAATATCTTCAAAATTTTTAAATATAT
>NW_006159555.1:1627007-1671581 GCF_000334495.1 Tupaia belangeri chinensis
TATATATATATATATATATATAAGAATTGAGCCACCAAAGGGAATGAATTTTGAAATGGAAATTAACAAACAAAATGTATTTGAATGTATCAGTGATTACATGTAAGTCATACATTACAATAAATATCACTAAGAAAAACAACAAAAGTAGAAGAAAATCCAAGAAGTGCCTGAAAAAGAATGCAAAAGCATTCTTAAGTTATTTTGTACCTTTTCAAGATTCCTTATCTAAGCAATTCAACAAAACCACGAACAATCCATGGTAAGAATGAGAAATTCTGCAGAAATACCATAAAAAGGTTGCAAACAAGAATCCTTGAGATGAAGAACTCAAGAAATAAAATGAAAAATATAATTGACAGAAACAGTGGATGAGATCAAGTAGAATTTCAGAACTTGAAAGAAATGTTGAAGTAACATTATAATTTAAAAAAGATAAAAAAAATAAAATGAAGAAAGCCTATTGGAACAATGGGACACCATTACGAAAAGAAATATTTACATCATTAAAATTTCAGAAGAAGAGATGAGCAAAAGTCGCGTAGTGGTTAAGGGCACTGGACTCCCACATGGCCAACTGTGGTTTGAGTCCTGGACCTGGAGGCTCTTTCTGTCCCTCTTTGGTCAAATTAAAAACAAAGTTTAAAATAATTCTTTAAAAAAAGAATCAAACCTATCATTATGGAAAATTATCAAACCACAAGTATAAACAATAATACATGAAGAAAAGAACAAAGAAAATACAAAACAATCAGAAAACAAGCAACAAAATTCCAGGGTAATTCCAAACCTATCAATAATAGCCTGGAATGGGAACCAGCAGTTAGCGTAATGGCCATGTCCCTGGACTCCCACGTAGTCGACCGCGGTTCACGTCCCTGACCTGGTGGCTTAAAACTCACGCTGGGCGCATGTGTGGCGTGCCCAAGATCCCGAGAGGAGAATGGAGGAGAAGGGATTGCAGCGTGACCATCCCCCCTGGGGGGTGATTTCTCGCTTTCTGTCTCTTTATCTTTTCTCTATCTGTCTGGTGAGCGCATGCGCCCTATAGCGAAAACTTCTCCAAAAAAAAAAAAAAAAAAAAAGCCTGGAATGTAAAACTGATTAAATTCCCTAATCAAAATATATAGACTTACTAAGTGGATCAAAACCAAGATCCTACAAAAACTGCCTGCGAGAAACTTACTTTGTCTATAAAGACATGTATACACTGAGAGGAAAATGATGTAAAAGGACATTTCATGCGCATGGAAACCGAAAGCAAGCAGGAATACCAATTCTGATAGCACAGAAAATTGACTCCAAATTAAAAACTGCAAAAAGAGACAAAAAAGTCATTATATTGTATTTCCAGAGGAAAGGAAATCAGTATATTGAAGAGAGATCTGCTCTTCAATGTTTATTGCAACAATTTTCACAGTAGCCACGATATGAAATCAACCTAAATGTCCATCAGCTGGTAAATGAATGAAAAGAAAGTGTGGTATATACAAGTATTCCCTACTTAATGACTAAGTTCTGTTTCTGCTACTAGGTAGCTAAATGAGTTGGTCAATAGTGGGAAGCTTAAAGGCAGGTGTCTAGTGGTGTCTTGAGTACTTGTTTTTCAGTAGATACCATGCAACACCACACTAGAGCAATGTAACTATCCACACAAAAATCATACACATTAGATAAGACGCATCACCAGAACACAATATAGTAAATCCGATGTACTTGTTTTTATTTACCCTGAATGCTGCTGTGGGTGCACTTATTTATAAATGAACATGTAGTCTTCAGTGATTGTGAATGCTTCATGTGGTGAATATAACCAACTGTGGGAATGAGGTAAAAACTGAGAAAGGGGGTTTCCCCCTGCTGTAGAACTGGTCATAAGTCAAGTGATCGATCATTCAACAGGTAGGTTGTTAAGTTAAGAGTGGCTACATATACAATGAAGTGTTATTCAGCCATGAAAAGTATGAAATCTTATTGATAGGAATATGAATGAGCTTGAAGGAAATTGAGCAAAATAAGTCAGGCACTGACCACTGCTAGTCTCATTCATCTGTAGAGGCTGAAAGTTTTGATTACAATAGAAGTAGAGAGTAGAATGGTGGATACTGGAAGCCGAAAAGGGGAGAGCTAGGAAAGAGAGGGAGAACTTGGTTAATAGAGGAGAAATGTAGGTAGATAAGGAGAATGAATTCTAGAGTACTGTAGCACTATAGAACAACTAACTATAGTTCACAACTAATGTATATTTATTTCAAAATAGCCGGAAAGGAGGATTTGGGATGTTAGCAGCATAAGATAATGATACAGTTTTGAAAAGAAATGTTTATTGCCCTGATTTGATCATTACACATTATGTTCATGTTTGAAAAATCATGCTATATGCTATAAACATGTACAACTATCATACTGTCGATTAAAAATTAAAACTAATAAAAATCCTCAGGCAGAGAAATCAATGGTAAAACAAGAATGAAACTTACTTTTACTGTGTAGCTACTATGTTCCAAATATTTGCTGCTGAATGAAGCATTGCTATTCATAAAACTCATGGTATTAATACTCACGGTGCTTATTATATGTCAGCCACTACCTTAGTACTTTATATGTATTAACTCATTGACTTAACAAAAACTCTATTAGGTAGATACTATCATGCTCTCCATTTACAGAAGAAACAAGTGAGTTGCAGATAAGGTAACTGACTTGCTCCAAAATCATATAGTAGCAGTGTTTAGATTTCGACAATGGCAGCCTACATCTTGAATCGCTACTTTTAACTGCTTTCTGTCATAAGTGGACTTGGTCGATGACTCTAAAATTTGTAAAACAATGATTGAGTTCCAGCCAGTGGCATCATAGTTAAGGAGGCTGGATCCCACATGGCTGATAGCATACTTCAAGTTCCACACCTGGCAGCTTGAAAAAAGAAAGCACTGGGTGCATGTGTGTGTATGCCCAAAATCCCAGAGGAGAATGGAGATGGGATTGTGGCTTGAGTATCTCCCCTGGGAGTTGCTTTCACTCTTTATTTCCGTTTCTCCCTAGCAAGTGCACATACCCTGTAGCATATCTTAAAAATAAATAAATAATAATAAAAAAATGGAATTGCTCTCTGAAGAATTACATGCAATTCTAGTTAAAGGGAGGGCTGGCCATTCACAATAGTTGCTATGACTCATTAGGGTGTCTCAGAACCATGTTCTTTCCTTAAAACAAACCAAAGGCAGTAATGACTGTGGATAGAATTGCAAGAGCATTTAGTTGTGAAGGTGGTGCTTTACATTTATCAGTGGCCTGAAGTTTCCTCACTAGCCCTTATTCTTAGTCTGTATACAAACGTGCTTGTATTTGCCTCCTTCTTCAATCTCCTTCCGTGTGCTGCTTCCATGTGCTAGCTATGCCCTCGGGTGAAAGTACAAAAGGTCAAACAAAAAAATCTTGTGTCAATCCAAGTAATAACAAAACGTTCATATTTTTTATCCTTTATGACACATAATACATTCACTTTTTTCTAATTACCAGAGGGCACATGAGATGACCAGGGGTAGAGTGAGAAAGAGACGAGAGAGGAAGTATCCCCTTTTGAGGTATGGGCATGCTATGATCTCTTCTCCTGTGTTTCTTTGCCCTGTAGGGATTTGGGGCCTTCCCACAGACACACTTTGTGTGTTTTTCAAGCTGCCTGTGCTGGTATTCAAATTGCACTTGACCGCATGGTATCTGGTTCTCTAAAGCCCTAGGCTATGGGGCTGGCCTATATTCGTTTTTTTTTTTTTTTTTTTGGAGAGATTTTTGCTATAGGGTGCGTGCGCTCGCCAGACAGACAGAGAGAGACATAGAGACAGAAAGCGAGAAATCACCCCCCCAGGGGGGATGGTCACGCCGCAATCCCTTCTCCTCCATTCTCCTCTCGGGATCTTGGGCAAACACGCACACGCGCCCAGCGTGAGTTTTAAGCCACCGGGTCCAGGACACGAACCACGATCGACTACGTGGGAGTCCAGCGACATAGCCACTACGCTAACTGCTGGTTCCCCTTATATTCATTTTTATGTCTCCACTTTATCTATGTCACTGTGGGCTTGCTGTAATTAGTCAGAATGTGAGGTACTCCTGGGTTACATGCATCACCTTAGCACCAGCTGGCTGGAGAGCCTGTATTTTCTTGTGTTGTAAACACACAAACAAGCTGACCGAAATCCTTCCGCCACCATTACCAACTAGCTAAATGTGTGCACCATGGTGAAAATCCCGTTTCCCTCCCAATCTGAGATTCCTGGATGATTTCCTTCCCATTCCCTCTGCCTCTCATGCCCACGAAAGAAATGTGGGCACAGAAAATGTAGCTTCTTTATCACTAGCTAGTTAGTTCTAAGCAGGGCAAACAAAATTCTAAGTAAAAATGTGTAAAATAGAAGATAGTGAGGGAAGATTTTAATCTTAATCCTAAATCAAATCTGTGCTAAAGAAATGCTGAATGTTGAACTGAATACCCAACATGAAATGACAATAGAAGAAGAGGTAGTTTTTAAAATAACAATATTTAAAAGACCCCAAATTCTTAAAGAAAAGAAAAAAAAGGAAAGTAAATTGTGGTTAATGAGAATAAATATAATTCACCTGTGGTTAGAGATTTTAAAAATTAGCAAATATTCATCTTATATATATTTCTTTAAAGTTCTTCCTGGGGCTCAGAGGAATATGCAATTATGTTTAAGTATTTCATTCAGTAAATCACAGTTTTTATCTTTAAGTCTTCACATAATGGTATAAGCATAATTATTATTATGGCACTATTAATGATGAGAATTATTGCTAGAACTCATTTAGTAAATCTTCTATTCCAGTTCAAGGCCCAGATTTAAGAGGAAAAACAAATATGTATAGGGTTAACAAAAATCTCTTCAAAGGAATCTCTGGTCTTGTTGCAAATAAAAACAGGTTTAAAATTCTCTGTGTGTTCAAAAGTCAATTATTGCCAATTTCACGGGCTCCTCAAACATGAGATTTTCATTTAGCAGAGCCAACTTTACTCTATCTGCCAAAAGCCCATAAAAATGGCTCCTTTCCATCTGGTAAATGTTCCACAATGAAATTAGAACTGTTGGAAAATAATGGAAATCTATGGACATATGTATGCTGTGACTGAAATGTGAAGATTCGTTAGTGATATCTTTTGTAAATTACTTATTTAAGGATCAGTGTTAACTCTTTCAGGCCAGTAAAGCTTGAGTTTCTGTATTACAACATTATTTTTCAGGCTAGCAAAACTTGAGTTTCCATCTTACACCATATGTGTAGTTTCTTACCTTCAGGTAGACCTAATTCAAACACTTTTAGAGAAACAGCACCCTCTAATCATTTTTTTAAATCATTTTATTTTTGGTGAACCTCATAAACTACATGGAAGATCAAATGGAAACTCTAGGTACTCACCTAGAAAAAAGATGCTCTACAAAAATTTAGAGGGAATTTTAGCAATTTAAAAGGGGGAAAAAAAAGCCTATTCCAAATTGTTTGGAAGAGGGATTCTACAGACTTCCTTAAAAATACATATAAACTTTCTCACAAGGAAGCTCTTTAAGTTCAACATATAAATTTAAATAATTTCTTAAGGTTGTTCACTCAGTTTTGTATTACTGACTTTTTTCCCTTTAAAAATTTAAATGAATTTCTCACATAATTTTCTACTACTCTGCGAATGGGCCACAAAGGAGATGACTCAAGTAGTTAAAAACAAAAAGTTTGCCTTTTCCAATGAACCAAGGAAAGAAAAAATAAATATATATTTAAATGTTTGTATGTGCCCACATACATACCTAGGTATAATTCAGAGATGGTGAGCTGGTAGATGCATAATGTCAGTAAGATGGTGATAAGAAAGGATAGTTTTCAATATGTGAATTGTTAATTTATGAAATGTAATATATATATGTGTATGTTATCTCTTGTGCTCCCTACCACCTTTTGGAGAACAGGGGAATATAGCTCTTACCTTCTGAATAATAAACATGTGTGGCATTTTATCAAATGTTCTTAATTGAAGTAAAGTTATCTCTATGGGCAGAAAGCATTCACCAAAACTTACACAGAAGTAAAAATTTTGAGCTACCTGAGGAGGGGACAATTTTACCAAGGGTAGCCCTTGTTAAAATTAAGTTGTGTGAAAATTATTACTCTTTTAACAGGTAATAGGCACTCAGAAGATGTTTCTAGAGATTTCAGTTTGTTTGAGCACTTAGGTGCTCAATTTATTCCTAAGTTCTACGAATCATTTCTTTTTTTTTTAAAAAAAAATAATTATATTTATTATTATTCAATTTGACCAGAGAGAGACAGAGAAAGAGAGGGAGGGAAGGAGAGTGAGAAAGCAAGTTGCCAGGCCTGGACTCAAACTGGTCAGCCATGTGGGACTCCAATACTTTAACCACTACACCACCTGCCAGCTCAAATCATTTCTTAAATGCGTGTATAGTATTTTATTTCCTAATGTAATGAGGACACTATCAGCCAAATGGTTTCTTCTTGTCTTTGAAGCCCTAGTTTTACTTGATGACTATAGGAAGAAGTCTTTTCCCTGAGCTTGGTGCTCAGGGAAGCTGCTGTACTGGCAGCTGCTCTAGAGAGCGTACTTTGCAGTAGACTGCCAACTTCATTTCTCCTGATTCACAGCATAGGGAATTCCAGCTCCCTTTGGAGCCTGTTTAAATATTCTTGTCCATCTATTTTACTTCCAAGATGACTCATTTTCAGACCTGCCCTCAGTTTGCTTTGATTGACAGAAAGGCTTTGGCAGCCATTGAAATCTTATTTTAGAAAGGATTGAAATCTTATCTCAATAAGTTCTTCAATCTCTGTTTGGACCAGAGGCTCTATGTCAAAAGACTTGTAGGTACCTGTACTTGTGACTAGGGCTTTACAGGCAGATTTACAACCCTTTGGTTATTTGAGAGTTTCCAAGTTAAGACATGATGGAGAGAGGAGCAGGGAGAGGCAGCAATATGGACAATGCACCTATAAATTTTTCTTGGAAATAAGAATCTCCCCTAGATCTGTCATAGCTAATACAAAAATAGAGTAATACAAATGAAGACTTAAATTGATGAGGCATGTATGTAAATTGATAAAGGAAGTTTGATGCATCATAACACTGAAATTTATCTAAATTCAATATTGTTAAACATTCTTAAAGATCAGATGAATTATACATGAAGTATATGGATTATTTGTCCCTGGCAAACAATGGTGACATTTCTGTCTGTCACTTAGTATGACAAGGTTAGCATGTTTTATTCAAAACTTTTAAACAGTAAAATGATTTGTATGCATTACTCTTTCTTTGGACTGTCAGGGAAAGCAGAAAGCAACACAGTTATTCTATGACATTGAGTCAGCATGTGCATAAAAAAATGACAGAAGAGGATTGCCTCAGACATCTATAAAGCTCATACTTTGGTTTTCTAATCATTTGGTAGAAAAACAACAAAACCATAAAGATAGAAATATTCTTTCATACTTCAAAAAGAAGTACTCAATTTTATATTGAAATATAGATATAGTATCGGTGATACAATGAATTTAGAATATTCATGAGCGGGAACAGATCCTTGGAATAATGTGCCTTGGTTTTTAAGAAGGTTTAATGACAGTATTAATTTTTCAAAAAATAAGATGCATCACACTGTTTTCTCTCACATAGTTAAAGTACTGTGTAGTGATACAATGGGCAGTAATTTATGAGATCTCTGAATTTGTGCTCTCTGTATGTATAGGATAGGCATATAGAAAGACATGAATAGCAGAATGGAGGGTGCTCTTCAGCTCCTGTTTAGAGCCAGAGGAATTTAGTGATATGTTACCTGTTTCTGTTAGTTGCTCAATTCTGGAAGGTGTCGAAGTTGAATCCTGATAAAGTCTAGGAAAGGAGCCAATTCCTGAGACAATCCTCAGTTTCCTCCTCCCCTGTGCCCCCCCCACCCCCCCGGGAGTATAGAACATAATTGGGTTTGGGGAAGATGGTGCTACATGGATAGAAGTTGGGGCTTGGGACCTTGTTCTAGCTTTTTACTCAGCCATTTTCATTCCCAAGTGGCTTAGAGGCAATGTCTGAGAATATACCATGACTACCGGGAGTAAAATGATGACAAAATAAACTCTTGCCTTGGAAGCATTTATTAATATCATAGAGGAAGACTTCTTAGCCAATAAGCACAGGGGCCTTACAGGTACTCTTGTGGCTAATTGCTGAAGATAAATGAATAGAGAGGAAGTGGGTTACAAACAGAGGAGGGGCCAGCAAATCTCACCTTACTGTCTCCTGTTCCTCTACTCCATACCTTGGGATATTAATCACAGACAATATTTTCTTATTTATTGCATTCAGCATTATGTTTCCTATAGTTTCAAACATAAGTCTGTGTCTCACAAAACAGCATGCATTGTGTTTTATATATTTTTCATTTTTATTGCCAGAAGGTACCTGAGCTCAACAGAAAGATGCAGTAAGACAGAGAGAGAAGGAGAAAGCACCCCCTAATGGAGCATGGTCATGTAGCAACTTCCTTATCCTTCTCTCTAGCCTATGAGGAATTTGGACATGCATGTATGTCTACCTGGAATGTCTAAGCAGTGGAGACCGGGATTCAAACTGCAGGATCCAGGTCCCATAACCACTAACCCTGGCATGCATTTTGTGTTTTTTCCATATTTGTTCATAACTTGGAGAAATGTAAACTCTAGAGTAATTAACATTTTATGATTATTTTAACAGCTAATGGCTGCAATTGATTACAGCCATTCTAAGGTAAAAGATTGAAGTTTTCATTTTTATCAGAATTATTTAATAAAGAATGCTTATTAAAGGATAGACACTTTACTCTCTGTTCTATGTTATGCATTACCTTACATTGATTTTTGAAGCCATAGATATTAACATTTACTGTGCTAACTACATAGCAGGTAATTACTGTTGACCTGATAATTATTACAATTATACTTTAGTTATACACAATACTATTCCATCTATTCTTAACTCATTATCTCGGTCTTTCTCCAACCACTAACCTTCCCAGGATCTCTGGCATCAACCTCAGTAGTAGAGTAAAACAGCTGTATAATTTTCTGAGAAATTTATCCTAACGTACTAATCAAATTGATAGAAATTATTAGAAGCAAATTATAATAACCCATTGCCCAAAAGGAACTTACCAGTGCCACCAAACTTTTGGAATGATGTGCAGTCTTGCTGGGCTGTCATTTTAAGAAATACTGTCTCTCTAGAGGTAAATGTTTCCAGAAATACTCTGACCTTTCAGTTTTTTAGCATGAAAGTGAGGTGATCTAAGAGGAGCCATCTTCCAAGTAAACGTAGCAAGCCTTTCGTTTGAAATATTCATCCTGTTTCTGTTGTGAATAGCCAGACCTCTGCTAAAATTCAGAGTTTGCTGGTCTATTCAGCTTATTCATTTCATGCAAATCCCAATGTGCATGAAATGAACAATAGACTTCCTTTCTATTCATATGCATTGTTAGTTTTCTATTCCATTTTTATTCTCGCACTTGTTTTTCTCTTTTTCAGTACTAGTGCTTTATTCATTCTTTCAACAAACATTTGCGATGTCTTTAGGCATGATGAGGCACCAAAATGAATGATAGAGTCCCAGCATGGTAGTTGATATGGCCCACAGGTTTCATCTTTTATGACTTTTTAGATGCATTATTAGAGGGTGCTTGGAGATTTCTTAAGGAATCTATGATGAGTGGAAAGAATGATCGGCTCCATTATATGTGTCTGCTGTGAACGTGGCTTGAGGGTTCATTACCCTCTTTTTAGGGGTGGGAAGAGTGTGCACCTAGGGGGTCAGGTAAATACGGATTTTTATTCAGGCTCTGTTCCTTGGAAGCTCTAACCTGAAACAAGTTAACTCAGAATCTGAGATTTTCTTTTATGTAAGAAAGAATACCTGCTTTATAGTGTGGTTAAATGAATAACCAAGGAGTGTCAACACCTAATAGAAATTCTTTAGTAAGTGATTGTTCTTGAGCATTTTCTAGGATCCCACAACTTAGTGCATTGTAAATGAGTAAAAATACTAATGGAAAGTAGGCTAAGTAAATCCTATTGATGCAGGGACCAGTAAAGTGTTTTGGTATAAAAAAGTTTCCTTTGGTAAACTATGGATTGTCTGATTCCTTTTCTATTTCCATTTTTTTCTTAGATGTGATGGGTTCTTTTTCTGTGAATATACATAAATTTAACTACAGACGCATGATGCAGTAGAGAGCATGTGTAATTAACTATGCTATCTCCACTCAAGGAGTGCACACGAGCTTCAACTCAAGGAGTACTTCTGTCATGACTCATTTTGGGAACATCTCCTTATGTTGAGTTTGCACCCATTGTATAAAGACATAGTTGACATATTTTTAAATACTACATGGCCCTAAATTAAAACTCACTCACATGTTGGTCCATCCTGAAGTTGGAGGAAAAAACTAACTTTTTTAGACTTACTGAGAAATGGTATGTTTTTCTTCTAATATGGTATGAGATATTGTAAGGGATTATTAAAGACTTATTTATTTATTTATTTTTTATTTGTCAGAGGGTTCATAAACTCTGGGGCTTTGGGAGACAGACAAACAGAGATAGAATGCCCCATTTTGATATGGTTATGCCATAATCCCTTTTCCTTTATTTCTCCTTCCTATCAAGATTTGGGGCCTGAACATAATCTGTGTATTTGAATTAATCTGTTTCTTTCCTGGACTTCTTACTGACTATTGTATTATTTTATTTTTCCAAAAGAATCTCATAAGGTTATGTCTAGAACTCAAATTGCTATATGTAATGTCTTCAGTTAAGTTTTAGAGCTTAAGGTATTATTAGTTCCTTAGAAGTAGCTGATTAAGTTTTTGTGTCCCTAGAGTTGTATATGATAGTGTTGCAGTTAGGGTGAACAGAGTTTTTAATGTTATAATGCGTTATAATAACAATATGCCCTTTGATGCCTCACCCTTTCCTGTCTTATACAGGCAACACAAAGGCTCTTTTAACTGTTAGCACAGGCTCTAAAGCTCCAGTTCACAATAAAATGCAAAGACCACAGAGCAGGTAAAATCCCTTTATCAGTTATTTACATCTGTGTGAATCAAGTATGATAAAATATAGTGAAAAAGGCCTGAGGGCTCTAAGCAGATTGGGAAGAAGCTGGCTTCTCTATAAATGCCTGGGATGGGGTGTAAGGGCAGCTTTCCTATTTCACGCCTTTGGCAAGTGCTACTCTTTACCACCAGATGTCTCGCTGCATCCCTGCCCTCATTTTTATGTTTGTCCTTCTCCTTTCTTTTGCTCACTGTTACATAGGACAGTCTTTATTAATAATGATGATCCTGATGACTGAATATATAACATTACCTATGTGAATAGAAACTTTAAACACATGTCTGATTTTTACAATAATTCTTAAGGCAATTTATTTCATCTTAAAAATGAAAAAATAAAAGCCACAACTGAAACAGAGGGAGAAAGTAATTTACCATATAATTTAGCAAATGGTGGAGGCAGATGAGAATCCATATGTCTGTATTGCCTGGGCCATCACTGTCGTGCTGCCATTGTGCACGATACGTATATTTATAAATGTGTGTGTAAGAAAGAGAAGAAAGAGTAAGTTTATCAAGCTTTCTGTGCATTTTTTACTTTATTAATGATATTGTTTATGTGTGTGTATGTGAGTGTAAAAGAGTGAGAGAAAGAGAGATGAGCACCCTCCACAGGGTCTGGTCATGCCACAATCCCCTTTCTCTAGTCTACCTCATTGGATCTGGAGTAGTTGCATGCATTCCTGGTGTTTCAGGCTGACTGGGCTGGGGATTTGAACTGCTCTTCTCTTGAGAAATGACATTTAAAACCATGGCTGACTTCCAGAGGGTTGATTGGTTGGTTGGTTTTGCATGCTTGAAAACCAATGTTGCGAGGTCGTTCACTTCAAATATGCTCCTCTTGACGTTTTACAAGTTGCAGTTTATGTAATTAATGCATTGTTCTCAGATATAGTTTCTACTCATGGACTACAACTGATTCCGTTTAATAGTTTAAATAAAGAATTTCCAGGGCTGGCAATTGCTTTGGTCATTGACTTGTCTTGGAAGACAGTGATGTTATTTTCTTTAACATTATTTGCTCCTTTCTATAAAGAGTAACAACACCCTTTTCATATTGTGACCATTGAAACAGTTTCTCATTTCTAAAATTTGAATGCCTTACAGGACAAGAAAAAGAGGGGAGAAAAGACCTAGTAGTGATTTAAGACAATGATTCTGGATTGAAGCATCTTGCTACTTAGAGGAATACCATATTTCATAGCGTATTTGCAGAAATGCTTCATGGCACAAACTCCTATTTCATCTCCTTGAAGGCCAATGGAGTAACAGAATTTCTGTTTCAGTGCCTATCTGATCAATAATCTTATGACTTTTTGGAGTTGCCATCTGTCTTGTGATACACTTTTACTGTGTTGATGTGCAGTGACAAATACCTACATGTACATATTTTTCATCTCCTGCAACTATAAATTACTTTAAAAATATTTCTACAGGTGCTTACATTTATTTATATAAAACATATTTTCCTTGATTTCACTGGAGACATACATAAATCAATTCCACTGGAAAAATGTATTTGGAGTTTAGAGTAGCTCCCCTTGAGCTTGGCCCTTGAGTCGACATATATTAATAGGACACTGTCTATGTGGCAGACAATATTCTAGGTACTGGTAACAAAAATGAGTAAGACATGGACCCTGCTTTTCCAGAGGTCACAGGCTTCAAGGGTCTGTGAGAGCAACTTGAAATGGTGGTTTATGATACAGATTTTTTTGTCATCAATCTATTTTAATTTGAATATCTACCTTACTAGTTATTAGATATTAGATACATTGCTTTAGTTTCTACATCTCAAAACTCACATGTATAGTGGAGATATTGATAGATGCTTCCTTTAAGCTTACATATTAAATGAGTTAATACATATGAGACGTTTATAGTGGTGACAGGCAAATACATCCCATTAAATTCTGAGTATTATTATTATTATTAACATTAGTACTGTCCTTGTGATGTTAGCCACAAACACTAGATATTATAGTAGTAAACAATAATTATAAAATAGAACTGTGTTAAGAGGATTGAGTACAAAGTTCTTTGATGAGCCACCAAGGAAGTGCTCCTAAGAAAGAGAAAACTTGAATAAGATTTCAAAGAAAACATAATATTTTCTCTAGGCATACAAAGAAAGTGATAACATCCTGGGTACCAGAAATAGCAGTTGAAAATCAGACATGAGAATGCCTGCTCTGCTCAGCAGATTCTGGCTGAGACACTGGATATAATTGGGGGTAAAGTGTAGAGTCACATTATAGGTCTCAAAAGAGTTCTGGGCAATATAATAAAAATTTAAACTTCGAGCCACCAGGTAGTGTGGTGGTTAAGGTGCTGGACTTAAACATAGCAGACTACAGTTCAAGTCCTGGACCTGCTAATTTGAAAATTATGCCAGGTGCATGTGCATGCACATGTGTAACCAGAGTTCCAGAAGGAGGAGACAGGATTGCAGTATGACCATTCCCCCAACCCTGGGGCATGATTTATCACATTTCCTCTCTCTCTCTCTCTTTCTAGAGAGCACATGCACCCGATGGCAAAAGCAAAAAAAAAAAAAAAAAAAAAAAAAAAAAAAAAAAACAAAAAGAACAAATTAAATAAAATAATTAAATGTGATTAGAACAATGATCAAATTGACATTCTGGACAATCAGGTGGATGACAACACTATTGAGAGGTATAAGGCACAGATTGAAAGGGCAGGTAAGAGGCAGTATGGTGGATGACTGAAGATAAAACTCTGAGCAATCATCTTTTTTATGGGCTGGTGGAGAGGAAAAGAACCAGAAAATAAAATATGAAAAATGTATAAGAAGGCCGGCTTCATTAGCCTCGTGGTAAGGGAGCCAGATCCCCATTGTTAACTGCAGTTCTAGTCTCACCTCTAGTGACTTGAAAGACGAACCTTAGTGCCAGTGCATGCTCCAAATCCTAACAAGTTGGAGAAATGGAGAGGGGTTTACACTGTGACCATGTCCCATTGGGGATGCTTTCTCCCTGTCGTAGTCTTTCTGTAGGGAGTGTGCTCACCCTTTAGCAATGAAAAATTCTTCATAAATTTGCAAGAAGTAGGTGGAATTATTATAGAATCTAATGAAGAAGAAAGATTTGTTAAAATTAGGAAGCTATTGGTGACCTTAGTGAATATATTCTAAAGATACGAAGGGACAGGAAGACAAGAAGAGACTATTATGTAGAAGCTTGATGATGAAGGGACATGGGAATGAGATTTTTCCCCCTTATTAGGAAAAGTAGACTTCAGTTTTTTTTTTTTTTTAAATCTTTAAGGTTTAGCTATAAGATACATGTGCTAGCTGGAAAGAGACAGTGAGAAGGAAAGAAAAATTACTTCCCAAGGGGGATGATCATGCTACAATTCTTTCTCCTCCATTTTCTTTCTGGGATTCTGGGTATTAACACACATGACCCTGGCATGCATGAGTTTCAAGTCACTGGGTCCAAGTCTTGAACTGTGACTGGCCTTGTGGGAGTCCATGTGACTGACCACCACACCACTTTCTGGCCTTGTTGTTGTTGTTGTTTATTTTTAAAATTTATTTATTTTTTAGTTTTGCTGTAGTTAGTGTGTGCCTGCTAGAGAGAGAAAGAAGGAAAGAGAGAGAGAAGGAAGGAGAGAAATCATTCCCCAGGGGGATGGTCACTCCATAGTCTCTTTTCCTCCAATCTTCTCTTGGGATTTTGGACACACATGCAAAAGTGCCCAGCATGATTTTTCAAGCTACTCAGTCTGGGACTTGAACTGCACATTGGACATGTAGGAACTAGAATCTTAACTTCCATGGCACCTACTAGTCAGACTTCAGGACTTTTAAAATGCTATTTTATGCAAGGAGAAAGACACTAGAAAAAGAGGAAGATAAAAGAAATAGGGTATAATTAAATCTTCTGAGATGAAAATGGATTTGAAACCAGAGTAAAAGTATTCACTTTCAGTAATAGGAGGACACCCTGTTTATACTTGTGGGTGGCAGAACAGGGTCTGTAATAATAAATTCATGTATCTGGAATGTGAATTAAGGCTGTTCATATCTCATAGTTTCTATTTGTAAAGATTGCTTTCTTTTTTTCCTATAACTACTACTTTGTTGTGTTGAACTCCTTCTAGAAACCAAGTAGTAAAAAAACATTGTAAAGAATCTCTAGGTCCTGTGGGTTTCTTTAGGTATTTCCCGGACTTAATGTTAACATCCATTTTTCAACAAGGTTCACCAACTGAAATGTTAGGAATAAGATAGTTTCATTCTTTTGAACCTTTGCATCTTCTCTTTATTGAGAGGGTTGTATAGATGACTGTAAGAGTTAACCATTATGCCGTTGTTTTGGGCACGCTCACCTGTGTGCTTTTGAGACTATTGTCTGAGGAAAGAAATGCTATCAAGGCTGGGGATAAGCAGTATCTCATTCTAGATTCTTTATGAGAAGTTCTGGAAGGGCATGCTTAGAACGCTTTGCTAGCACTACTCACAGTTACGTGGGTACTTGCTAAAGAACCCCTCCCAAGGACACCTTTACTTATTCAAAGATTTTGTACAAAATACTGGATTATATCCAATGAGACACTGATGATTAGAAGATTAAGCGTGTTTCCTAGTTTTAGGTGGGGTTGTGTGTCAGGTTTGGTTTAATTACTCCAAAGATTACGTTTTTATCTTTTTGGCATTGACTAAACTCCCCTGTCCAGTCTCAAGCTTTATGCTGTTTAATTCTAGTTCTGTTTTTGCTACAAAACTAAGTAGATCTATTTTTTCTCCCAAAAAAACTATTACAAATAATTTAAAATTACTATAATTATCTTTATGGGCATGTCATATTTAACTGCCTTACTTTTTCCTTGAAAGTAATGGTTTGTGAACTTTTTCAATATACTGGTAATCTCTGTGAATAAGCTTTAGTTCTGAGCCCCAGAGAAACTGTTATCAAATGGAAATTGTACTTTGCTTAAATGAGAGATTGGATTCTGTTTTGGGAGGTTCTACAATCTGAAACTTGAAGGCACTTACCATCTCAGTTTCCATTTTATTCATCTGTAAATGAAAATGTTATCTAAGTCAGCATCAAGATTTTTCTTTTTAACTATTTCCTTTGGTATATAGTGTACATATCCCCAAATTCACACTTTTAAGATATGCAGTTAGGTGGTTTGTAGTATGTAAGTTGTGCAAGGAGCACAGTATTTTAATTTTATAGCATTTTCTCCTTTTTAAAAGTTTTTGTTAACGTGTAACAATTATATAGATTTGTGTGGGTACAATGTGATTTTTTTTTTTTTTTGGAGAGGTTTTTGCTATAGGGCACATGCGCTCGCCAGAGGGACAGAGAGAAACAGAGAAACAGGAAGTGAGAAATCACCCCCAAGGGGGATGGCCATGCCACAATCCCTTCTCCTTCATTCTCCTCTAGGGATCTTGGGCATGCACGTACACCTGCCCGGTGTGAGTTTAAGCCACCGGATCGGGGACTTGAACTGTGGTCGACTATATGGGAGTTCAGTGACAAAGCCATTACACTAACTGCTGGGCCCCAGTGTGATATTTTTTGGCGCATAAATACAATATATAATGGTTAAATTGGGATAATTAGTATATGCATCATGTAAACCACTTGTCATTATTTCATGTCAAGGTCATTAAAATTTTATTTGTACTCTGACATATACAGTAAGCTGTTAATTATACCCACATGCTATATTTATAACACTAGGCATTGTTTCTCTTATCTATTTGTGATTTTTGTGTCTATTAACCAGTATCTTTTTATCTGTCCACTAGAGAACTATTGCAGCCATTAACAGTCACTACAAATTATAACATAATCTCCCCAAAAATCCCACCCCAAATCTAGGAAAACACTATCTTTTGTATAAATTTGCCTATTGTGCAAATATTATAGTAAATGGAGTAATTTATTTTTCAACTGGTTTCTTTTACTTAGTCTAATATTTTCCAGATTTATGTATGTTTCAGTATACATCATTACTTCATTCATTTTTATAGCCAAATAATATTCCATTATATGGCTATACTATATTTTGTTTATATGGTAGACATTTAAGTTGGTTCCAGTTTTTGACTGTTATGAATAAGGCTACTATGAACATTTGCATGTAAGTTTTTATGGGGACATATGTTTTTATTTCTCTTGAGGAGAATCTTAAGAGTGAAATTGTTTCCTATGATAATTTTGCATTCATATGGTAACTCTGTGTTTAGCATTATGAGATACTACCAAACTGTTTTCAAAATTGACTTTACCATTTTAAATTCCCATCAGCAAGTTTTTATGAAGACTAAAAAAATGGAGTTAATAGAGGAATAAGTAAATGTTAAAGCACTACTCATGGCTACTCTTATTTTCCTGTTTTGTCTAATTCTCAGGAAAGGAAGCAGTAAAGAATATTTAGTATGTATTAAAAATTTCTGTAGACAATTCCTAGACTTAATCTTTGTGGTTTATAAGCTCATATTTTGTTAGTAAGTCTCCAGTGTAGCCAAGAATGGTATATTCAAGTTAGCTCTCCAGTTAGCAGCTACCTATTCACAGTCAGGTAATTTGCCTAACCTTGGACATCAATGTCTCAGGGACATACCCATGATGTCAGAGATCTGTGGATAGACTGAAATGTAGTCGGTATGACTCAAAAAAAAAAAAAAAAGACTGGAGAAGTGCGGTGTTATGATTGCCTCACAGGAGGGCGATTTGTGCTGTTTTACAGATAGTACTAATGAAAAAGGTACAAGAACTTCCAAAGAATTAATGAGTGCATGCCTCAGCACAGGGCCTAATCTTTCATTGTCTCTATTTCCCATGAGATTGTATTCTCTAGGAACAAGAATCATTTTAGAACTATTTCTGTTTCTGCACTACTTCTATAATGCCTGCTACTTAATAAATGATCATAGTGTTAAATAATCAAAACATTGTATGTCCCCACTTAATATATACCAAGTGTCTGCACTCCATGACTAAAACTGATTGACTAAAGGATATAGAAACACAGTAAATGGATGTAAATACCAGATATAGTGTGTGAGAAAGAGGAGGGTCTCAGGAAGGACATTTAGAAGAAAAATAGGCAAAGCATTAATGGGACAAAGAAATGTGGTATTATCTGTTGAAGATATTTTATAGTTTTATCAGCTGGACTAGGGAGAAATGTTCACCTGTTGAAATATTCATTTTGTAAGCTAAATAATATGATTGAATGTATAAAGGAAAATAAAATAAAAAAAGGTGGAAAAAAAAGGAAGTTAAAAAAAAAAAAACCAAAAACCAGTTAATTCTAGAGACCAGCAGGTGGCATGATGGTTAAGGCACTGGACTCCCACATGGCCAACTGTGGTTTGGGTCCCAGACCTGGCACCTTGAAAATCACATTAAGTGTGTGTGTGTGTGAGTGCCCTAAATGCCAAAAGAATGCAGGATGTGTAGGGATTGTGGCATGGCCACCCCCCAGGAAGTAATTTCTCACTGTCTCTCTCTGGTGAGAGCACATGCCTATGACAAAAAATTAAGGAAAAAAAAAATTCTGTGTCTGTTAGAAACTTATATTTCAATTCTGTTTATTCATACTTATTTAGAATGCAGGGAATTATTAAGTATTTATCTTTTCAATAAATATTTCTCATTTGGTACCCAAATTAGGTAAAGTGCTTTTCTTTATTATTATTATTTAGGTTTTTGTTATAGGGCCTCTGCACTTACCAGACAGAGAAAGAGAAAGGGAAAAAATAACCCCCCAATGGGGATGACCATTCTTTTGGGATTTTGGGCACACACACCCAGTATGATTTTCAAGATGCCAGGTCTGGAACTCGAACCATGATCAGCCATGTGGGAATTCAGAGACTTAACTTTCATGACACCTGCCTTCATATCATTTGCACATCCAAAGCCAGGACAAGTAGGTACTCAATTGTTTTAAACCTTTAAAGAAAAAAATTAAGCAAAATTACATAGTCACTCAACACAACAAAAATGGTTCTTTCTTCAAACTTTAATAAATTATTCTTATAACAAATCTTAGTAATTATTTAAGATAGAAACTCATTTGATGTAATAATTTTTTCTCCATAGGTTATTAGGGTAAAGAGTTTTTTAGGCTAAATATGGAAAAAAAAGTGATTTTATGTAAAGGGTGATTTGAAATACTCTGTTTCTTGATTGAATTGCTGTAAACAGAATCATATGGAATTTTGTTGTTGTTCCAAAATCCATAATTCAAATTCTCACCAATTAAATACAAATCCTCGGTAGTGGTCCTAAATGTTTGATGCACAAGTCAACAGAACAAAAACACTTCAGGTTATTCATAAAAATACTTCTGATTAAATATCGCTTCTTTGAATTTCAAGTATTTGACTGCAGTTTTTCTTCTAGCTTTATAGAATTCAGCTATCACTTATCTTTAAGGCTATATTTTCTTGTTCTTTTTCTAAAGAGATATCAAGAAAATAATTTAGTTTTTAATATTAAGTCTCAGAGACATAAGTGTAAGGATGATGTCTAAAGAAGATGACAAAATAGTAAATTGCATTAATAGATAACAGAATAGAACTTAGGCTTGGGAAAATATGGTAAGGCCATCACAAAATTTATTTTAAAACTGTGTTCAGAGTGAGAAATAACAAGAGAGGAACAACAGAGGGGTTCACTTCATGGGAAAAGTTTCCCAAAACTTGAATGGTCTAACATAGTTTGCTTACTTATTGACCATCACCAAACATGGAAAGAAAAATTAAACAGTAGAGCACATAAGGATCCAGCAAATGAGTACCAAACTATTCTAGATGAATTCAGAAGGAGAAGAAAATGTATATTTGGGATGATGGATAAAGAAAAAAGAAATAAAGTAAAGGAAGGAGGTGGGTAGTCTCAGTGAAATGGTAGGATGACTAAAACTAAGCATAAGTTTTTTGTGGATAAGCAATCTAGTACCAGAGTTTAAAAAGTCAACCACTTAAGCGAAGGTTGGCTAAAACCTAATATAGTATCAATTCATATTTTAAAAACTAAGTCCTAGGGCTCATGGAGAACTCAATATAATTTTTTAAGTGTGGCATGGATGGTTGTCACTATGTTTACAATAGGAAAATACTGGCCTGAACAAATGAAGCAATAGAGCTCTTGCTTTTAAAGTTTTCCCATATTTTGAACTCAGAGTCTCAGTTTCATAGAGTCCCTCTCAAAAACTTCTAAGTTGGGGACCAGCAGTTAGCGTAACGGCTATGTCGCTGAACTCCCACATAGTCGACCACGGTTCGTGTCCCGAACCCGGTGGCTTAAAACTGATGCCAGGCACATGTGTGTGCGTGCCCAAGATCCCGCGAGGAGAATGGAGGAGAAGGGATTGCGGCGTGACCATCCCCCCTGGGGGGTGATTTCTCGCTTTCTGTCTCTACGACTCTCTCTGTCTGTCTGGGGAACTCACACAGCCTATAGCGAAAATCTCTCCAAAATAAAAAAAGAAAAGAAAAAGAAAAAGAAAAACTTTTAAGTTTAATAATTTCATAATCTTTCTTTGTTCACTCAGCCTCAGTAGTAGCTACAATTACTGCCTCCATGATGTCTTAGTGTTATCTTTTGCCTCTTCAGTTTTCTAATACCTGGGTAAGAATTATTTTAAAGATTTCAAAAAAAATCTATTTATTATCATCTATTTTAAGCAGAGAAAGACAGAGAAAGGGAGAATGAGAAAGCAAGCTGCTAGGTTTGGGACTCGAACTGTGGTTGTGTAGTTGGCCATGTGGAGTTCAGTGCCTTAACCAAGCCACATGCTGGCTCTAATAATTATTTTTATTAAATTATATCTACTAAAATAAATTCCTTCTGTTTCCTGCCTGGACTCTGAGGATTACAACTATAGTTGAGTGGATTACAGAGTATGGGTAATTCATAGATTGTCTTTTCAGATAATAAGAGTTGGAATGTGAAACAAAATATATATAATCCAGATTCTAGTTTCTTTATGCTTATTTCTTGAAGATTCTTTGTCTTACACTACCGTAAATGGTCATGTTCTGGACAACGTAATCTAGTTTATGATCACAGCTGACTATGCCAGGTGGACACTCTACTGAGAGATACCATATTCCAGGCTGATATATGTTTTCTTTTTTTTTTTCTCTTAAGAGTTTGAACCAAGAGTCCCGGTTCAAAGCAGGACCAGGGGGAAAAAAAAGAAAGAAAGAAAGAAAGAATGCATGTAATACAGTTGAATTAGATTAATAGCAGAACATTAGTGGCTCATGAATTCCTGCCATGAAGATTTTTGGAGACACTTGGCCTATGAATCACTCTCTTCCTCTCCTCAGTAGAAACATTTCCATAATTAAGACTGAGTTTACATTGTGAGATGGATCTATCCCTATCAATTGAATGTTCAAGCAGAGAATATATAACTCAAGTTTGTTTTAGAGGAGACGTCTATGATGAAATCTATTCATGTTAGAATATAAGATGTGTATTTGATGGGTCTTCAGATAGCTCATGGAAAATGCTTATTCTGAAAGCACTGGATAGGTTTCAAATTGTTTTTATACCAAAACAAGTTTGTAATTTAATTCTACTTTTTATAAACTTTTTGAAGTACTCTAGTACATCTGGGCTCAACATTAGACCTATTAAATAAGAATATCTGAAGAATAGGTTCAAGAAATAAACATTAAAAATAGTAGTAATAGTGATAAGAACAACATTCTTCTAGGATGTGCTGACGTAGATCAACCATACATGGAAAGAAAAAGACTGTGTGGCTATTCTGCTATTAATTAGTGAATGACAATTTATCTTAATATAAAGTTTCTTACCAGTTTTACTATATGTGATGACTTACAAGTCATGAATTCAAGCAGGTCTCGGGGGCCAGGGGGTGATTGTTCTGTGCCATGTGGTATTGACTCTGGCCGCTAAGTTGTTTTAACTTGAGACTAGTTGTATCTAGAATATATAAGAAGACTTCACTAGTATGCCTGACATCTTGGTGGAAGCAGTTGAGACCTTCTTCTGATGTAGTGTTGATACTTCTTTTTATAGTCTTTCCAGAAAAGGAGTGGAACATCTTATATATAGATTTGCTTCATGCAGTGGCTTAGGGCTTTCACAAACTGGTAGCTCTTAAAGGGTAGTCCTGGATATGGCTTACGCCACTTCTACTATTTTCAGTGTAAAGCTGTTATAAGCCAGCCTAGATTGGAAAGGAATAAAAGTAGACCCTTGGCTCTCAATGCAAAGAGAGTTACAAAAATTTGTGGCAACCTTTACTTTATTGTAGTGACCCTTTAATTTATTAGAAAGGATCTGTTTAAGTGCTGAGAGGATGACACATAAGAAAGAAAAGCAAAGTTTGGGAGCTGCAAACAGAGATGTAGGAAACATAAATGAGGAGATGCATCAGAAATGATTTTACCCTAGGCAGAGTTTTACTTAATACTGTTTCTAATCAGAGTAGACCACTGGAATAGCATAAAGAATTTGAATCTAAAGAATTTATTTGTGGATGATATGGAGGTATTGTTGCTGAATTGTCATCAAAACTCTGCCAGTAAATGCTATCAACCACCAGGAATGATGATAGTAACAAGTACATTAATACTTTTGATTTGCCATTCTTTCAAATTAATGTGAATGTATGTATTCTTTTCATTGAAATAATCATTATCTTTGACTAAAAAGAAGAGAGAGAAGAGATGTTCAATGAGACTTCCTTTAGATTTTTAACAGATATTATAAAACAATAAGATTACTATTTAAATTTTTCTTGGAAAGTTGAACTGAGTGTATTTCTCCCATTGTAATTTAAGTATTCTGAACTGACTTTCTTAAAGTTATGTCAACTTATTATTTTGAAATATGAGACATGTTATGATAAACTTGTTTTCTTTTATTGTTGAGAGATTATTTCACAAATTGCATTGGTGAGCTGTGAATATGCTGTTGGTGTTATTTACACTTGAGAGCAGATTAAACATGTTTTTGATTATATTAATTATGAAACTGAGGCATTTGAGATTACTATTTGTTTTTTTTTCTTTTTATTTATTTAATTTTCCTCTTGGTAGGGGTTGGTTGGTTATTACTTCACTTCATGCTGCTGAGTTGCTCGGAAATGAAATTGACACAGACTACTCAATATCAAGTAAGCTGATTTGAATTAACACCACGGAAGACAGTTTTTATAAAAGCATAACGTCATTTAATAAATTAACATGTGGAACAAACTCAGGCTAAATTATGACTTAACAGATTTCCTGGAAGTTTTCTTTTGTTGAGTTAAAGACAAGGGAAATAAGTTAATTTTTATAAATCATCTCTTAATAATACTAAAATTCCAAAAGCAGGGAATAATATCCTTCCCACCTCCCCTCCAGTTCCTTGCCCTAGATACAGAAGTCTCCAGAGATAAGACTGTTGTTAGTAACTATTCTACTGGAAAACTAAGGCAACCGTCTTATGGGAAAGTCATTTCCTCTATGATATATGGTTAAGGAACATCTTTTTTGCCTCATTTGAAATCCTCTGACAGTATATTCTATTCTAATGACTGCTGCAGCAATCAGTTCTGTGTAGGCTCCCAACATCTTATGCAGGTGAACCCAATAGCACCTTGCTCCTGTATCTCTAAGTGTCAGATCTGAGCTAAATACTTCTGAATTCCTGATCCAGGCCATCTCTGAATCCACACCATGGATGACCTGTGGACACTACTTTGTACTCATGCATTTGAAACCTAGAATTGTGATAGACCAAAGCTGGTGGGTAAATGTCTCCCTCTTTAGATGGTTGCTTGGCACAGTTCTTCAGTTCTTTTTTTAAACATATGTATTTTTTCACTTAGCTTTATTATTATCATCATCATTATTATTATTTCCCAGTTTGATCAGAGAAAGACAGAGAAAGAAAGAGAAAGTGAGAAAACAAGCCACCAGGTCCGGGATTGGAACCGTGGTCAGTCAGGTGGGAGTTTAGCGTCTTTTACCATGCCACCTGCCAACCTGCTAGGCACAATGCTTAACTGTCTCAGATGGTTACTATGGGAAAGAGCAACCATTTTCCCATAGCAATGAACAACTATGTGCTTCTATTTGTTTTATTTTTTCACTTCCTGATTCATTGCCTTCTCATTTTGGTTTCCCAAGATTACATTCTCAAGTAAAATACACACAAACTCTTGTTTTGGCTCTGCTTTTTGGAGGAATCAGCTCTAACAAAAGCTCTACCAAATTTGTTCTTTCCACTTAAATCACCAATAATATGTTGGAATTTAATCAGAACATGTTCTGCAAAAATGAACCAAGAATATCCCGATATATGAAACTTGATGTTCTGCACAAAGTACCATCTGTCTTTATCTTGTTCCAGTCTTCTCCCCAATGGGGTATCTATGACCTTTGTTCTATTGGCACATGGACAGGAGCTTTCGGACAAAGATTTTCTGCTTGGAAGTTAAATGTTGGAGAAAGAAATTTTGAAGTTCTGAAAGTCAGAAAGTTTGTCCCTAACATTTTAGTTGATTTGAATCCCGACCTACAAAACAATTGGCATAACGTCTGGTGAAAAAATCACACCAAAGTTTTCCTTTGTAATCCCCAATATAGAAAATCCTATAGAGGAAAAGAAACTTGAGTTGAACTAGAGTTTAAGTTGGAGATGACTCCAATGATCAGCTTTGCAAATCACCACAATTTTTTTTCTCAGATCATTACATTTTAGACTATGTCTGTATTCTATAATTACAGGTTTTCTTAAGTGTTTAATAGAAGATACAAATCTGAGAATAAAGGTAGTTCTAGACATTCAACTAGAAAACATTTACATATAGTTCGTCGCAATAAAGTTTTAGAAGAACGTAAAGTTGCGTAGTCCAATGAAAATATAAAGAGGTAACCCTAGTGATACCTGGGTAAGATAGTATTTACCATATTTGTTTTTGCAAGATTTTAAAAATTTATGTTAGCAAATATAGTTTAGAGTACATGCAACTTGAAAGTTAGGGCAAGAATTAGATTTTTATAATGTTATTAAATGATGTAAGAGGTTTCTGAAGTTTAGAGTAGAACATCTTAGTTTATTGATTGGTCAGCTATCTGGCTATTTAAAAAACTTAAAACATTTTAAAACCTAGAAAAGTACCATAGTTACTAGTTTATAAATAACATTTGTAGTAAGTATCAAAATTATTTGGTAGAATAATTCTAAAAATGAATATTAAATATTTTATGAATCAGGCATGGAGATGAGTGCTTTATAAAAGACAGGAGTTAATATTGGTCCCTTTTTAAAGATGAAAAATAAAACAAAAACAGTTTTAAATGTTAATCAATTTGCTTGTTTACTTAGTTATTAAGTTGTACAATGAAAGAGTCATATTTGTTTCCCAACTCCAATTCTAGTGCTTTCCTAGAGAGACCCTAATCTGGTGGCCACTCCAAGAACAATCTGATTGTTTGGTTTGCTGACCCAATTGACTGTTGGTGGCTGAGAACACTGACTCATTTGAAATAAAAGCCAGGGACTTTTGGAGAATATTCATAAATGAAAGAGAGTCATACAATCTGGAAGTCAATAAAAAAAAAAAAAGAAACAGGGAAAAATAGAAAGAAAATAGGGAAAAAAGGAAAGGTTTCTGGATAATAATGACAGGAGAGTATAAAGAGCAGTGAGTAAACACAGAATTATTGACTAAACATAATGATAGGGCTGCCTCGCAGCCTGGTGGTTAAAAGAGCAGGATCTCCTGTGACTGACCTTGCAGTTCATTTCCTGGCTCATTGACTTGAAAAATGTGATGGGCAAGTATACAAGAGTGCCCCAAATTCGAACAGGATAAAGAAGTCGAGGAGAAGGGATGATCACAGTTTGACCTTGCCCCACTAGAGTGCGTTCTCCTTCTTTCCCCCTGTATCTCTGTTTCTTTCTGTTTCTCACGTGCTCTCTGGTAAATAATTATAAAAAACATAAAGGATTCTCCTGAGCAGTGGTAAATGCACCTATTACTACTTTATAGCCTAGTAGAGTACAAATTTGTAATGAGTATTAAATTCCATGTGTTGTTCCCTATTTGGGAAAGCAGAGAGTAGTATAGTTTGTATTAGGGATATCTCAGTGCCTCATGCCATTAAAAATAGCTCTCGGGGCCAGCAGATGAAATGGTGGTTAAGGTGCTGGCTTAACTCCCATGTGGCCAATTACATTTTGTGTCCCAGACCTGGCAGCTTGCTTTCTCACTTTTCCGCTTCCTCTCTCTGTCTCTCTCTAGGAGTACATATACCCTACAGCAAAGATTGAAATAATAATAATTAATAAATTACTTATTAAATAAATAAATTATTTAAATAAATAGAAAGCTTTGGGCCAGCAGGTGGCATAGTGGTTAAGATGCTGGATTTCTACATGACCAACTACAGTTTGGGTCCCACATATGGCAGTCTAAGACTTACCTTGGGCATGCATGTGTGCATACTCAAAACCCCAGGAGGACAATGGAGGAGAAGGGATTTCTACATGGCCATCCTCCCTGGGGGGCGGGTAGAATGGGGAGGTATGATTTTTTACTTTCCCTCTATTTCTCATTGTCTCTCTCTCTCTTCGGTGAGCTTCTATGCCCTCTGGCACAAGCCTTAAAAAACAAAAATAAATAAAGGCAAGCTTTGTCATACAGACCACTATTCTAACACTATCCTTCACATATCCACATACCTAGAAATGTGTATCACAAAAAAATAGCATTTTTTCCAAAGATTCTGATTTTGGGGTCTAATGATTATTTAGGATTTGGGGCATTAAAAAGATCAGGAAATGTTTGATATATATTATGCTTCAAGACATCCTGTATTTCCAGCTGACAGTCATTGAAGCTTTTAATACTTAAATAACCACGACTCCTAGAAGTACAGTGAGCCCTTTGTGTCCATCGGTTCTGTAGCCACAGATTCAACCAGCCAAAGATTTCAACTGTTCTAGAAAGAAACAAAAAATATCAATAAAAAATGCAAATAGTAATAATAGAGTATAACAGTTATTTACATAGTATTGCATAATATTATGTACTACATATAATCTAGAGATTATTTAAAATAAGTTTGTACATAGGTTTTATTGAAATTTGGAAATTATATTTGTATTTTATATCAATATAATTTATATGTGTGTGTGTGTGTGTGTGTGTGTGTATATGTATGTTTTTTATCCCTGAGGAGGGGAGAAGAAACTACCCTCCCCAAGGAGGGATCGTCATGCCAAAGTCTCTTCTCCTCCATTCTCTACATGCACATGTGCCTGGCGTGATTTCCTTCCTTTCTCCCTTAGATATTTTGCCACAGGGCGTGTGCACTCACAGGAGAGAGAGACAGAGAGAAGGAAAGTGAGAAACCCCCCTCCCCCCAGCCGCAGGAAGATGGCCATGCCACAATCCCTTCTCCATTTTCATCTTGGGATTTTGAGGATGCATACACACGTGCTGGGCATGATTATTAAGCTGCAGAGTCTGGGACTAGAATCATGGTCCGCCATGAGGGAGTCTGGTGCCTTAACTCCCATGCCACCTGCTGGTCACGGAAATACTATACTTTTTTAAGGGAAGTGAGCATCCTTGGATTTTGGTATTCATGGGCTGGGGTTGGGTGAGGGAGTGCTGGAACCAATTCTCTACAGATGCCAAGGAAAAACTATAATTTCATATTCTATTTATCTTTCAATAGAAAATGTTTTATTTCAGCTACAGTAGATGTTACCTATGGGAAATTTTTACTCAGTATTTTTCTATTTAGACAATGGATAAGAGATTTCAGAAAACCATTTAAGAAACAGAATAGTAATTAGCCTATGTAAGAACACTTTATACAATTTTAATTTATCATTATTTCCATTTATCTTTTGTCACCAAGTCTAATCCCCTTTTCTTCCTTGTACGGCTTACATCCTTTGGGCTCCGCTGTATTTTGTTTTTAGATTTCCATTCCATATGTTTGTGTATGTATCTGTAAAAATATGAATAAAATAAATGAAATAGTTTCTTGTGTGTGTATTTACTCTTCATAAATAATAGACTCTAAGATTCATTTTGTTTATTACTTTTATTCCCTGAAAAAGATGTTCCTAAAGTATTGGTTACTATATATGGATCTACTCTGTTTCTGCTGTTTGCTTCACTGCTTTTTCCTCTATGCTTATAGCACACGTTATTTATTATCATCTTCCCGTGATTTCTTTCTTCTCTGTGCACCTGTGTGAGTGTTTCTCTTGTACGTGTACTCACAAGCTGGGCTGCTTTGTTACAGGTAGTGTGCAGATATTATTTTACAAAGTACTAGTAGATTTACTGCAAAACATGTCCTCCCATTTGCAGACCCACCAGTGAGACATGAGTAAAATTTTGCACTTACCGGAAGATGCTATTTAATGCCATTTATACCTATTTAGAAATATAAAATGATACATTTTCTTTTCTCGACAGGGCTCCCTGTATTGTGATTCTGCATCAGCCTCCCCAGTGACTGAACCACAGGTGCAGTCCACCAAAACTGGCTTTGATACATTGTTATTTTAATCAAAATCTTTCTGATTACTGAAATTGAACATTGACCTATATAATGATTAGACATTTGTTGCTTTTTCTGTTGTATGTATTAAATATTGGTAGGTTTTTGTGATTTTCAGTTTTATTTCTTGATTTGCTCTTGCTAATTTGTGGAAGCGCTGTGCATTGTAGATATTATTCTTTTAATAGGTAATTTACATGACAGGTATCTCCTCTCAGATTTCTTTGCTCCTGTCTGTTCACATCATCTACAGTGTCCACTACTAGCAGAAAGTTTAATCATGGCTATAGAATCATCAACTTTTAGGACCAGCAGTTATTGTAATGGCTATGTTGCTGGACTCCCATGTAGCCAACCGTGGTTTGAGTCCCAGACCTGGTGGCTAAAACTCACACTGGGCGCATGTGCGTGCGTGCCCAAGATCCTGAAAAGAGAATGGAGGAGAAGGGATTGCAGCATGGCCATCCCTGCTGGGTGGTGATTTCTCACTTTCTGTCTCTCTGTTTTTCTGGTAAGTGCACGTGCCCTATAGCAAAAACCTCTCCAGAAAAAAACAAAGAAAAAAGAATCATCAACTTTTTTCATATCAAAGTTATACTGATATTTTTCTGGGCTAGCCCCATAGTTTTGTGGTTCAGGGATCCAGATTCCACATGGCAGATGGTAGCTGGAGTCCCAGCCCTGGTGGCCTGAAAAAATGCCAGGAGTATGTGCAGGTGTGGCCCAAATCCTGACAGGATAGAGTAGAGAAATGGAGACAAGCTTATAGCATGATCACACCCTATGGGGGACTGCTTTCTCCTCTCCCTCCATCTCTGTCTCTCTCCTTGGCTAATGCATGTACCCTTTGGTATTTTTTCTTTTTACATTTCCAGTGCTTTTATAAAAATATAATGTCACCTTTCACATTTAAAATATTACTCATCTAGAATGTATTTTTTATTTTATTTTATATGTGGTAGGAGCAGGAATCCCTAGCACACTCCTCTCTGCCCAGAGCCTCTTCACTTTCCTTCACCCACACTTACAGTTCAGGGAAGTCACCAAAATCAACAGTAGAGGCAAGGACTGGTTCCTCGAGTCTGAGGGTAGTGGAAGTGTAGGTCCACCAGTCAATCAAACAGGTGTATCAGAATCTCTCAGTCTCTGTTGGCAGGTGCTCCCACACACCACATTCTGAGGGGTGTGGGGATGAAGAGAGTTCTTGGTCTTTGTGATTTGCAGGGTGGTCAGTAAGCTTCAGTGGTTGGGAGTATCCACTCCAGTTCTCTAGATGACAGGGAGCATGTCCTGTCCTTTATACTGTGCCCTCTGTTCCCTCTGGACTGTGGAGATAGCAGATCGTCTGGTCACGGTAGCATTTTACACTCTTCTTGCTGATTGACCCTGACAATAGCTGCACTACTGGGGCTAAGATTGGGGTTGTCCAGTTTTGTCTCTGAGGTGGTGTATCTGCATAATTCCCTATAACGAATAATGCCGAGCTCTATGCTGGTTAGTTGCTTTCTTGCAGTTGGGGAGTGCTTGAGTCTAAAGTGGGTGTGGGGAATTCAGTTTTGGAGGATGGTCTCATTCACCTTTTCCCCTGTGGTGGGGAAGGCTCCACAGCCTTTCTGAGTTTGGATGACCTATTTATATCTCCAACCTGAGAAATGGTGCTCCTGAAGCTTTCTGCAGACTTTTTCTTCTATTTCATCAGTTTCACCTCGTACCTTTGTGAACAAACAGTGAAGGCATTCATTCAACTCTTTTGGCCTTTCTTTACAAAGAAATGGGTATCTCTAGGAGACCATCTTGTGTCCTCTCCTTAGTTTCTATTTTTATTTATATTTTTTTCTTATGTACTGACTAGGACTTTTAGTAGTATAATACATTCATTCTTGATTTTAGTAAAAATTATTATAAAACTTTCATTTAAATATAATGATTATTAGAGATTTCTCTGGAGAGAGTTTTAATCAGGCTTTGCAAATTTCTTTTCACTCCAATTTTTTAAGAGCTTTTGCTATGAATAAATGAAATAATAACTGACTTTTCTCTATCAGCTAAAATAATCATGTTTTCTTTTCCTCTCCTGTACTCTATTGGTATGATGAAATACATTTATAGGTTTCTGAACCATTGTGTTTTGGGATAAACACTACTTAAATAAAGATAAGCAGATGACATTATGGTTACATTGCTGGACTCCCACATAGCCCACTATGGTTCAAGTACCAGAGCTGGTGGCTTAAAACTCTTAAAACTCATGCTTTCGTGGCCAAGATCCTGATAGGAGAATGTTGAAGAAAGGATTGCAGTGTGGCCATCCCCTCAAGGAGGTGATTTCTTGCTTTCTGTCTCTCTGTCTCTCTGGCAAGCACATGCACTCTATAGCAGAAATCCCTCTAAAAAATAAAAAAATAAATAAATGCTACTTAAATAATATTCATTGTTTTCTATTAAATTCAGTTTGATTCAGTATACCACTATTTTATTTAGAATTCTTTTTGCACTTATTTAATAAGTGGAATTTATCTATAGTCTTCTTATGCTGTTCTTTAACTGTGTTTGTATAAAGATTGTGTTAATTTTAAATTTTATTTGTTTATTTTTAAATTTTGCCAGAGATTGCATGTGTTCATCAGAGAGAGCAAGGAAAATTGAAAAAGCACCTCCTATAGGGATCGGTCACACCACAATCTCTTCTCCATCTCTTCTCCTTTGGGGATGTTCACGCACATGCCTAGCATTTCTCTTGAACCACCAAGTCCAGGACTCCAACCATGTGGTTAACCATGTGGGATACAGCTGCTCCCAACAACTATGCTATGGGCTGACCCTTCTCAAAAATTATTTTATGAAGAATTTTATATAAATTAGTGGATATTGTTCCTCAAATGTAAAATGAACTTATTGAGAGTGATATTCAAATCTCTTTTTGAAAAAATTATTTGCTTATTCTAACAATGAGAGTAAAATGCTGAAATCCCCAATTATATTTCTTAGTCTTTATTTTTTCCCATAAATCTGATATATATATTTTACATATTTTGTGGAAATTTACAGTACCAGAGGAAAACATACTACCATGTGTCTCCTTTAAATTCATAACTGCTAAACTCATAGCGGGCTCTTAACATTTTATTTGGCAAAGTCTATTTCTTATTCCTATTCTCTTCATCATCCTAGACAAATTTTTCTCATCATCCCCTCTTTATTTATCATCCCAGTTCCTTCTCTTTCTTTTTCACTTTCACGTAACGACATTTCTTCTGTTGTTGTAGTGCAGTAGGAAGCAATCAGAATTTCCTCTGCTCCAGTCACTGTGTCTGTCATCCTATCTGTAGTTTCCTGACATATTCTATACAGACGTCTTCTATGCAAGGCCAATAGCGCTACTCATGTGCCAGACATGTCTTTCTGGTATTCCACAGCACTATTCTGGCAATTTTCTGTTTGCTTTGCAAGGCCAGGTAATTGTTAACCTCTGCCTCACTACATCTAGGGGTCAAGTCTCAGTTTGTGTCTTTCTTTTTCTCTTGGTGTTATCGAATATAACTGGTCTTTCTCTACTCTTTGGATTCTGCATTTCATCCTACATAACATCTGTCACTTCTGTTCTCTTGACTGCCTGTTCACCATCACCTCACACTGTAAATTGATGTGTCAGAGGGCTTATCTTTTTTTGTAATTACTTAATTTTCTTTATTATCATTATTTTTAAATTTGACCAGAGAGAGGGAAAGTAAGAAAGCCAGCTGCCAGGTCTAGGACTTGAACAGAGGCTGGCCACATGGACATCCAGCACCTTAACCACTATGCCACCTGCCAGCCCCAGAAGGTTTATCTTTGAATATTTTATTTTGCAATGAACAGTCATCCTTTTGTGATCTCATCTTGACTGGTGGTTTAAAAAAATCATCTCCATCCTGATGACATCAAGTTTATATCTTCAGGTAGAACTTTTCCATTACATCTACCTGCGTCCCTAACATATCCTAACATATCCTCTTAGATGTTCAATAAGTATCTCAAAATTTGCCTGTCTAAACATGAGCCTTTGGTTACAGCCCTCCACCAGTCTTTCCCCATTTTATTAAAATATGCTAAAAAAAATCAACCACCTATGCATCAGTCAGTTCTTTTGGCATTATTTTGACATATAGCCTATATATATATATATATATATATATATATATATATATACACACACACACACATACACATACACATGTATATATGTATACACACACATACTCACACATACACACACACATTTATGTATATCTAGATACATAATATATATTTATATATGAATACATATATATGAATATATATATTTAACTATGAATGATTGATATATATTCCATATATATATATATAATGTGTACATCATCTATAGTTAAATCCTAAGTCCTTGCAATGATAAAAAAGTTATATGTAATTGTTCTAAGCTCATTACCCGTTGTACTTACCAATTACATTCTGCAGGCATATTTGATGTTACAGGATATGCAAGCCTCACTTCATCGCAAGGTCTTTGTAAATGCTGTTGCGTTTCTCTCTAAATAAATAAATGAAAAATAATTTTCATTTTTCTAAATTGTATTTTAGTTAATATTAAAATTAATGTTCAGTTTTGGGACCAGCAATTGGTGTAATGGCTATGTCACTGGACTTCCATGTAGTCGACCACAGGTCGAGTCTCAGAACTGGTGACTTGGTGGCTTAAACTCACATCGGGCGCATGTGTGTGTGTGCCCAAGACCCTGAGAGGAGAATGGAGGAGAAGGGATTGTGACGTGGCCATCTCCCCTGGGGGGTGATTTTTCGCTTTCTGTCTCTTTCTCTGTCTTTCTGGCAAGCACATGCACCCTGTAGCAAAAACTCCTCAAAAAAAAAATAATTTTCAGTTTTATTCTGGCTCAGATTTTTGTTGTAGATGCTCTTTTATACCTTGTTTTTAACTTCTGTATTTCTTTTCTTGCTGAAGGATCTGTACACTTGCCAGAAGGAAACAGAGAGAGAGAGAGAGAGAGAGAGAGAGAGAGAGAGAGAGAGAGAGAAGGAATGTGAGAAATCACCTGCTAGCCGGGATGGCCACATTACAGTCCTTTCTTCTTCTTTTTCCTCTCATGTTTTTGGGCATGCAGGCACACATGTCCAATGTGTTTTTCAAGCCTCTTAGTTCAGGATTTGATCCTCAGAGTTGGCCATGTAGGATCTAGTGCCTTAACCACCATACCACCTGCTAGCCCTATCTCAGTGTTTCTATGCACTCATCCTTTTAAAAATATCTCAGTTTTGGGGGCCAGCAGATGGTGTGGTGGTCAAGGCACTGAGTTCCCATATGGTCAACCATAGATTGAGTCCCAGACATGGCAGCTTAAAACTCAAGCTGAGCGCATGTACATGCGTGCTCAAAATCCCGAGAGGAGAATCGAGAAGAAGGGATTGTGATGTGGCCACCCCCCCGGGGGGTGATTTATCACTTGTTCTTCCTCTGTCTCTGGTGAGCTTTTGTGCCCTATGGCTAAAACATGTGTGTGTGCTCACACACATATATTTGTTATATATATCATATTTGAAATTCAAACAGAGAATCTTTGTGTTTCACTAAATAAGTTAAGCCTGTTTTTATCTAGCGTAATTTTTGTTTAGTAGGTCTCATTACTATAATTTTTCCCGTTATTAAAAAGAGACTTTAATTTGTTAGAAGTACTGGGGTATTGGTGGCAAACTCATGTAACACAATTTTTTATCCACTTTGTTTTTCATATCCAAAGGTCATTAGTCATGGTCTTGACTATAAACAGTTAAGTTAAAAGATGCCATTGGCAGAAGTGGTGTATTTTAAAGACCTCTCAAGGAAGGGTATGAGTTCATGAAATCTACATTGAGAGAATGCATAATAAAGATTAATTAAATTCTTTTTGGTTCCAGAGAAATGTAGGGTCTTCTTGCTTTCTCTCTCTCTCTCAAATATGTTAAATGAGCAGACGATTTAGAATAATTTGGTCATATAAACATCACAGCTGAACTTTCCAGACGTTTTCAGGATTTTGATCTGCATAAATATATGAACATATAAGCAAGGCTAAATGACACCTATTCCATCTTCCAACACCCCCCAACCAGTGTACAGTTGCACAACTCATTGCATTGTAATCACATTCAATCAAACGTAATATCAATTACTTAGCTTAATTTTTCTACCTTGAACATCAGAACTGGTCTGAATAAATGGACTAAGTTTCTCACCTTTTTTTTTTTTTTAGAGAGATTTTTTGCAATAGGGCACGTGAGTTCACCAGTGAGAGAGAAAGTGAGAAATCACTCCCCCTGTCCCAGGGGGGATAGACATGCCACAATTCCTTTCCTCTATTCTCCTCTTGGGATCTTGGGCAAGCATGCACCTGGTGTGTTTTAAGCCACTGGGTCTGGACTTGAACCATGGTAGACTATGTGGGAGTCCAGTGACATAGCCATTATGCCATCTGCTGGTCCCAGTCTCTCAACTTTGAGTTGAATATTTTGCATCAAAGAACAAACTCAGAAATGTAGATGATCCTATCTACAGGCTTTCCAGAGAAATGTTCCAAATATGAGTGGTTACAACAGTGCAATAAATGTTTCATTGTCAACTTTGATACCTTAAAGGAAACAGGATTCATTCAAAATCTTAGTATCCTCTCTCTCTTTTTTTTTTTTGTCCCAAAGGGAATTTTTGATTGTTATGAATAAAATATGAAAAACAGGCATTGCTCATGTCAAATTTGATGTAGGAAATGACCATACATCACCTGCTTAGTTTTCTCCTGATTTGTTGAGACACCTCCCTTCTAACCCCCCCTCAGAAGTCTGTTGAACATTATTTGGAAACCACTAATTTAGATGTTTGAATTTCAATTCTCATTTGAAGATAAGAAAAGATGAATGTGATCTTCACTGATTCTCTCTTCATTGCATGAGTTTCCCATGCCTGAAAGAAAGAGCTTTTTCTCATTACAAAATTTTATTGTAGCAGAAATAGACAAAAATGGTCAGTATTTCATTATAATAAAGCATCCCATAAGTTCCTAACCATTCAGCTATCTTTTATTGAGAAGATTTACCTGGGATGGCAGTGGGTGGGAGTTAAGACATATCTGCCCCCTCTCTACACTAGATACTTTTCTAGGCATAATAATTTTGCAAATTTAAGATATTTTATTTATGCTTAATTAGTTGTCTCCACAGGTTCTTTATTTATCAAATATGTATTTTTTAAGATCTATTACATGCCAAGACCAACATGATGGCTTAAGAATAAAAAAAGAAAAAAACCAAGTTCTCTAGGTTTTTGGCACTTAATAGAAATCACACCACTTATTTTATAACAAAATATTTTAAATTATTAAGGAAATACTTTTTGGCTGAGAAAGTCATTCTTCATTTTCAAATTGGCTAGAATTACTAGAATAATGTTCTGTTAAAATATCACTGAAGGGGCCAGCAGATTGTGTGATGGTTATGTTGCTAGACTCCCACGTAGTCGACTGCGGTTCAAGTCCTGGACATGTCAGTTGTAAACTCTTGCAGGGCACATGTGTGTGTGTGTGTGTGTGTGTGTGTGTGTGTGTGTGCCCAAGATCCCCAAAGGAGAATGGAGGAGAAGGGTTTGTGGTGTGGTTCTCCCCACTGGGGGATGATTTCTCTCCTTCTGTTTCTGTGTCTCTCTGGCAAGTGCATGTGCCCTGTAGCAAAAATCTCTCTTAAAAGAAAAACAAAACAAAACAAAACAAAAAAAGCCACTGGAATACTGCTCTTATTGCTTTATTGATATGCTATTTTTTATTATGCAAAAGTTTCTACTTTGAAATTTCAAGGACTCACTGTTGGTAGTAAGAAAATAAATTGTCCAAACAGACAAATATCTTGTATTATTTACTATTGTTCTCCATTATCTCTTAATCGTGGCCAGTAGTAGTAACTACAAAAAGAAAACCAGGTTGAATCCAGAGTATCTGTGTAAGAGGAGTGGCTTGAATGCTTCACACAGAAAGGTTAGAAATTGTCTTCACTAGTTACACTAAATGAAATTCAGCCTTCCTAGTTACATAGTGGAGCATTTTGATTGGGAGATAAGTTACATGTGGATAGCCATCGTGTCCTTTGCACTAGCATCAGAGTAAAAACTAGTAAATAAATAATTAGTATTCAGTACTTTATTCACTGACTAATGGTTTGAAACCTGAAACTACTGGCCATGAAGTTCCTACTAAGACGGTACTATTTTAAGAAGAATAGCTTGGGAGTCATTAAGTTTTACAACTTTCACTGTTACCTCAAAAAACAGACATTAGGTAAAGGCATTCTGAACCATTTATTTCCTGAACTTTTGCCAAAGAATATGATTTTCTTCTCATTCAGGCACTATCAGTTCTAGTAAAGGATAGTTCACAGCTGTTTTCTCTACTTCACATACACCCAAGTTTTAAGAAGGGCATATCATCGCCCATAGACTTAGTTCAAAATTTTGTTAACATGATGTATTAGCAAGGTTGATGCAGATACAATCTTCTCTTAAGAGATGACCATGGTTGGGACCAGCAAATAGTGTAATGGCTACGTCGCTGGACTCCCATGTAATTGACTGTGGTTTGAGTCCTGGACCCAGTGGCTTAAACTCACACCGGGCATGTGTGCGTGCGTGCCCAAGATCCCGAGTGGAGAATGGAGGAGAAGGGATTGCGGCGGCGGGGCCATCCCTCCTGGGGGTTGATTTCTTGCTTTCTGTCTCTCTGTTTCTCGTTGTCTTTCTGGTGAGTGTACATGCCCTATAGCAAAAGCCTCTCAAAAAAAAAAAAAAAGATGACCGTGATATTTAAAGAAATTGTTATGTTAACCAAAAAAAAAAAAAAAATTTTGTTGGCAAGGTTATTTCTTTGAACTGTTTTACATTAGTCATCATTGTTGCTATGTGTGACCTATTCTTATCCTTTGGGATGATGGTACTTTAGCCGGTGGTTGCAAAGGCAGTAATGCTTCATTAGCTCAGACTTGCTGATTCTTGATTTTGAGCAATTTCCAAAAGGAATTGGCTGAAGTTTACTTATTCTTATCACTCAGGGAAATAGATTACTGAGCAAAATAAGAGTTTAAGTTAAGAGTTTTGGAGTGGTGAGAAAAAAATATATACTGGCACTTAAGGTATCATTAGGTTGAAAATCATTATTAAGAGATAATTATGGGAGCCAGCAGTTAGCGTAATGGCTATGTCGCTGAACTCCCACATAGTCGACCGCGGTTCGCGTCCCGGACCCGGTGGCTTAAAACTCACGCCAGGCGTGTGTGCATGCATGCCCAAGATCCTGAGAGGAGAATGGAGGAGAAGGGATTGCGGCGTGACCAATCACGGGGGTGATTTCTTGCTTTCTGTCTCTGTGTCTCTCTCTGTCTGTCTGGTGAGCGCACGCGCCCTATAGCGAAAATCTCTCCAAAAATAAAAACAACAAGAGATAATTATCTGTACCTTTCCAATTACTGGATGTGTAATATTAATTTCCTTATCTGTAAAACAATAATAATAATATAGCATCTATTTCTTGGTATTTCAGTTTCTTTGTCTGTTAATGGTACTCATGGTGCTTGCATCATGAAATTGTTGCAGGTAATAAGTTAATTGACATATAGTGCTTAATCACATAACATAAAAAAATTTCTTCCAAAAGTTTAGTTATTTTTGAAAATTATTATTAACAATGTGCTTGTTACTGTTTGTTAGTAATATATAACATTATTTCTGGGTTCTGTTTAACCCTCAGAAAAAATGAAATTTTGACCTCTATTCATTATAATAATTTTAATCAAATTTATGTATTTGGCAGTGACAAATATTCTTGAGATGATTGTGCATCTATATATATATGAATATTTATATATATATTATTTCTATATATTACATTTCTCAACACATTATATATATATATTTATTTATTTGCTTATTTTGGTATAGGGCATGTGTACTCACAAGAGAGAGATAGGGAAACAGATAGTGGGAGAGTGAGAAGTCAACTCCTGGGGGTATGGCCATGTCACAGTCCCCTCTCCTCCATTCTCAGAATTTTAGGCATGGACACACATATGCACTGCATGTTTTTTAAACTGTGAGGCCTGGACTCAAATGATGCAGTTGTCCAGGTGGGATCCAGCTGCCTTAACCTTCATGCCACCTGCTGACCCTAGAAATAAATACTCTAAAAATACTGACTTTCCCAGCTCAATGATTTTCCATTATTCTAGATCTTATGCTTAGAATCTGAATTTTGCAGACAGATTGTGCCAAACATTATTGTTGTATATGGTAACACCAGTCCTATGCTGGGAAGAGCATCAGAGTAAAAACTGGAATAACTCTGTTTAGTTCCTTACTATTTTTCTAATTTCCTAAGCCATCGTTCTCAGTGTCCTTATCCTTAACTTTTGTAATAGCAACTCTCTGGAATACTTTATGTGGATGAGGTAGGGTTGACTTATTTGGCCCTCATTTGGGCCAAACTTCATTTTAGCTTAAGCAGCATATCTTTCTCTTTCTTCTGGTATAGCACCCAGTTTCCTCTGGGCCTCATACCTCTACTGTGAAATGCTCTTGTAATGCTAGTTGTCAAAAAAATCTTCCCCATTCATTCTTAGCAAATTGAGGAAAATGTATCTCTGAAATGACAAATTTGAACTGAGACACCCAGAGTAAATTGGATAGGAGTTTTATTATCAACAGGAAAGCACCTGAAGAGAAATTGTTACCTACATCACGAGGACTACTTATGTTCCTTTCTTCCATGTAGTCTGGCTTTCTGATCCTTCATTCTGTCAGCTATGCTATAGTCTTTGAATAAAGCCCTGTCCTTTTTAAATTCAATTAACCGGGACCAGCGGCTGGTGTAGTGGCTATGTCACTGGACTCCCATGTAGTTGACAGTGGTTCAAGTCCTGGACCCAGCGGCCTAAACTCACGCTGGGAGCATGTGTATCCATGCCCAAGATCACAAGAGGAGAATGGAGGAGGAGGGATTGTGGCATGGCCATCCCCTCCTGGGGGGGTGATTTCTCACTTTCTGTCTCTCTGTCTTGCTGGCGAGCACATGTGCCCTATAGCAAAAACTTCGCAAAAAAAAAAATTCAGTTAACCAAAGTTTGTTTTTGCTTGTAGTTAAATCTCTAACTAGTATAGTGCCTAAAGATAGACTGTGACTTGATGGGAAAGCTTTGGTTCTAGAAATTTACTGAATTTGGTCTTTGAAAGTCACTAAGCTGTTCATACCTGAGTTTCTGCTGAAAATAGAAGTGATTGGGCTTCTTGGTTTTGAAATTTTATTCTAACTCTAATACCACTGAAAATGTTTCTGGGATAAAATAGAATATTAAATATGAAAGCCCTCTGAGCAAGCTAAAACTATTTCATACATGAGGCACCCTACCAGGTCCATATCAATGATTAAAATACTCTTCTTGCACTGTCTTGTTAGATCAACACAGCACAGGGGAAATACATTTGAGGAAATGGCTTGAAACATAGAACATGGTTGCATCGGATTGAAAGAACAAGAAGGCTAACTTTTCCCTCTTGAAAGGGAAAAAAAATGGTCAGGAAACTTATTGACAGGAGCAAAGAAGACCTCCCTGCTTCTGAGATTTTTTTTTTTTTTCTAGCCTCCTACTTAAGCCACAAAAGAGTAGCGAGTACTGCTACTCATTGTTGTCCATTCAGAGGAAGTGCAAAGATGGGAAACCATCTCTGAGCTGCCTATTATATTGGCTCCCAAAGTCCTAATTTCTATCAAATTGTTGATAAAAGCATCATTTATCTAGCCTTTTATCCAACTTGTGTTTGACAGTTATAGATAGCTGTGATTAGAGAAGAAATTGTTCCTTTTCAGGGAACAAGTTGTTACTGTTTTTAAATGAGACTAATTTATAGATTTAATAGCCTCTTAAACCATAGTTTCAGAAATAAATTGTTACAGAGGAGTGGGTAACATGGGAAGCACAATCACGCATATGACATTTTATTAAGATGTACTTAAAAAATGAATTTTAGGGGCTGGCAGGTGGTGTGCTGGTTAAGGTGCTGGACTCCCACATGGCTAACAGTGGCTCGAGTCCTGGACCTGGTAGCTTACTTTTTTACTTTCCCCTTCTCTCACTCGCTCTCTCTCTCTCTTTGGTCAAATTAAAAAATAATAATAACAAATAAATTTAAATAAAGAAATATTTTTAAATGCATTTTAAAGCTTCTTAAAAGGGAAGTTTATTAAAATTGGGGGTAGTATTTATGAATTCATGAAAGCTGTTATTGATAATCTAATAATCAGTGATACATTGCAATCCCCAACATAAGGGACAAAATAATGTGTAGAGAGAGATAACAGTTGCAGCTGTAAAGCTAGAAAATACATATAATACATCAATATAGACAGAACAAAATACTAAGTTAGCATATGCTTTGGAAATGGAAAATTAGAACTTATATGAAGTAGAACAAAACTTCCCAAAATAGTTAGAGCTAATGGAAGTTCTACATCAATGAATTTGTTGAGTTTATTTGAGGCAATGTCTCAGAAGTAGAGTCATAATTTGTAGAACTTAGGATATCTTGAATCATAGCATGGGCTCAGTAGGTAGTCAATCACCTAAGTTGATGATGTTTCAGTTACACTGGTGTTCAGTCGCATTATGTGTACTGTGGAAATGGGGAAATGGAGATACCGTCATCCTTCACTTTAACTTTATTGGGATATGCTGAATAATTACTGAAACATTATTTCTTTTATGCTGGAATTAGTCCAGAACAGATGTATCTTATACTTTATTTATGCTTCGCAACCCGTTGGAAAGAGATTCTCATTTTAAGGCAATGTTATCAGTCCCAGGGCAAAATTATGAAGGGTGCAATGTAACAAGAAAATAATGCTCTAAAATGTGTGTTTTCTGGTTTATTTTAAGTACTATGTATTCATTAAATTATGTGTTTTGAGAAGATACTTTTTTTTTTTTTGGAGAGGTTTTTGCTATAGGGCGTGTGTGCTCGCCAGACAGACAAAGAGAGATAGAAAGCGAGAAATCACCCCCCAGGGGGGACGCCATGCCACAATCCCTTCTCCTCCATTTTCCTCTTGGGATCTTGGGCACGCACATACACATGCCTGGCTTGTGTTTAAGCCACCAGTTCCGGGACTCGAACTACATTTGGCTACAAGGGAGTCCAGCGACATAGCCATTATGCTAACTCCTGGTCCAGAGAAGATATTTTTCAAGTTTTTGATGAACATAGGTTTTAGGATAGTTTTCTCTTTAGCATAGTTTCCTACTTTTTGTTTTCTGCCCTGCCCTTCCCTCTCTTACCCTTCACATCCATCCTGACTCTACTCAACCCTGAGTTAAATTGAGGAAAGAAAAGAAATTATTTTGAAGTTGCAGACCTAGAAGCTACCAACCTAAATATTTCCACACCTTAGTTACAAAGAACCATAGAAAACATTCACATGAATAATTGTTCCATTTAAAAAATAATTTCCAAAGGGTCATCTAACTAGCTTTGTGTAATTTTTTTCTTTTAAACTGGTAAGAAGGGAAGGAGCAAACAGTTAAAAGGCTGCTCATGCGGCCTCTTAGGCAGCTCTCTTATGCAGAAGAGAAAACCTCTTTTCTTTTCCACAATGAACCTTTGGAAGGCTCCGTGTTCCCCTTTATTAATGCACATCTTGGGCCATCAGATCAGATAATTAGAAGAATAGTAACTAAATATTTCATATCCTCAAATCGTTTATCACTGATCTGACTTATAAACAACTGGAAGATATTAGAACTATGAAAACACCAAAGTACAAGTACACAAAAATCCTCAGAATTTTTTTTTGTACTTGACATCTTATTTAGCACAAAGATGAACATCTGAACACAAAGAGCTTATATGTTGGTGTTAGAAAGAAAATTGTCACAGGAGTATAAAACTTATCAAATAAACATTGGCCAAGAAATATCTCCGGCCAGTAATATAAAAATTCAGCTTAAATATATAAAGTCATCATTTACATTACAGAATTGTTAAAAATGGTGCTTGTTGGGCTTGCATCCTGACTTACTGGTTAAAGGAGCCTGATCCTACATGTCTGATCACGTGACTTGAATCCCAGCCCAAGTGGCTTAAAAAACATGCTGGGCATGTGCATGCGTGCCAGTTCCAATAGAGCTGGGAAACAGAGTCAAAGGGATTTGGACGTGACGACACTCACTGGGGAACACGCTCTCCCTCTCCTCCCAACTCACTCTCTGGTGAGCACATGTGCCATCTGGTAATTACAAAACATTGTGCTCATTATAAAGATATCAGCATGTCACCGCATCACACATAAACTAAGGAAATGTTAAATATTATTCAGTCAAACTTTCAGTAAATCAGATAAGGAAGCAAATATATTTTAGAAAGGTTTGGTATTCAGAGTTGAAACAGAAAGGATGTTCTGATTGAACCTGTGGTTAACCATATTGCGCTAATTTTGAGCACTTTAGTTTGTCGATCTGTGTTTGAGAACTTGCATAAATGTTATTGGTAGAAGCAGTGCTGCTGGGTAGAACAAGTAGAAATTTCAGTAAGACAACTTTCTAAAGTCTTAATTTTGTCTTTCAATCGTCAAGTGATCCTGAGAAAGTCATCTTCTATCTCTAAGTCTCCATTTTCTTATCTATAAAATAAGTTTACACTGTAAATTACTTCCAAATTTTAAAATTATGTGATTGTAGAGCACTTTCAAAAACATGTTTTTCCTTGTGTTACAAAACGACTCTGCTTTATAGAATGCTGTATAGTACCATTTATAGTATTCTTTTAAAAAATAGAAATGAAAGAGTCCTCAATTTTTAGCAGTCAGAGCAATGTTCATGTACCAAAAATGTAGAGTAAACCATCTTGTCAGTTTAAAGTAGTAAGAGTCTAGATAAGGTTTTTTATTTTCTATATATTAAGCATATTAAGCTTTTACTTCCTGTTACCAGAAAATTTAGTACTTTATAAATATTATCAAAATAATTGAAAGATTTTATGGCCTATTTAGCCACCAGAAGAAATCAGTTTTGTATGTACAGGAATAGCTTTCTTCAACTGCCACAATTGTGAAGTGGAACCTTCTTATTCTTGTACATTATTGTAAGTGTAATCATTACAATTCCTAAAATTCAAGGACAGCATATTTTATCCATGGATATTACAATACTAGTCATATATAAAAATAAAAGACAAAAATGCTATCTTTAGGGACTAGCAGTTGGCGTAATGGCTATGTCACTGGACTCCCGTGTAGTCTGCTATGGTTCGAGTCCTGGACCCGGTGGCTTAAACTCATGCCGGGTGCATGTGCTGCATGTGTGCCTAAGATCTCAAGAAGATAATGGAGGAGAAGGGATTGCAGTGTGACTATCCCCTTCAGGGGGGTGATTTCTTGCTTTCTGTCTCTCTGTCTTCCTGGCAAGTGCATGCACCCTATAGCATATGCCTCTTAAAAAATGCTATTTTTATTTAGGCATATAAAAAAGGCAATAAAGCCAGCTTAGAAAGGCTGAGAGGGTGACATGAATTTTAGGAAAAAAATTCCAGATGTGTTAGCTGTGAGCAAACTATTTAATAGGAGAGGCTGATGGGGGATAGGGTGCCTTTTCTCACCTCTCTTTGTCCTGTGACAGAGCTGGAGTCTTGAACTCAGGTATTAATAGTAAATGGGCCAGTGCCCTACCCCTTGGGTAACAAAACTTGAAGAAAAGTCTTCTGAGGGTCTTTTAGGCAATATTTATTTTCTCAGGAAGAGGAAGTTGAGAGAAAGAAGAATCAAAGAATAAGGAGA
>NW_006159555.1:1671612-1675334 GCF_000334495.1 Tupaia belangeri chinensis
GAAAGAGAAAAATCCTCTTGAACTATACAATCCCCATGAGATTTCTGAAACTGTGAGAACTATCTTGCAGCATGAGTGGATAAGGCCAAAGACTAAGGCAGGAGTCCAGTGAAAACAGCAGAGCAAGATAAAATCTGAGGTCTCTGGGCCACTGAACTAATCTCTGAACTACCTGCCTTTCAGTTTGCATTGTGGGAGGTAATGTAACTTACTGTTTGAGCTATTCTGATAGACTATTCTGCTGCTTGTGACTGAAAGGGAAATAATTCTTCTGTTTCTAAGACTTGCTCACTCTTGGCATTGTTTTATTTTTACCTTAAGAAAAACAAAATTTAGCTTAAATGTATAAAGTCATCATTTACATTATAGGCCTCTAGCTTTGTGTTGGGTACAAGTACTGTGTGATTGGTTTGGGGGGAAGCTTTTTATTTCCAGGTTTTATCCCTCTTGATAAACCTGGAATAATAGCTTTTTCAACTGAAAACATACACATACTTAAAATGTTTCATTGTATACACTATAAAAGAAACAAGAACCTAAACTTTGGTGATTGCAATCAGAGCAATTGAGTTATTATCTCTAATATTTTATAGCAAAGAAAAGGAGAGGGAGTAGATGACATCCCCTATGGTGGTTAGTAACTACTGCCTTAAAGAAAGTAACTAAAATGATTTACAAAGAGCTTACCATTAATTCACAACATATTAACATGAATGAATCATTGACATTGTTGCATCACATGGTTTTGCCTTTGTTGGTTGGTGCTGATTTTGTTGGCACATTAGCCACTTGTTCGATTATTTTTGTTTCTCTTGCATTTTCTATAAATCCCTATAGAGTTTAGTTAACTAAATGACTTTTGTTGGCTAGTATATGAATGAATGCTTCTAAGAATTAGACATAATATTTTTAGTTTTTAAAATTATTATAAAACTTGCCTTCATTAAAAAAAAATAACATTAGTTAATAGTTATTTATTTTTTAAGATTTTTGCCAGAGGACATGTGTGTTCACGGGAGAGAGATGGAAAAGTGTGAGACAATGCCCCTCTTATGAGTATAGTTTCACAATCTCTTCTCTCCAATTTTTCCCTTTTTTGGGGATTTTCAGCACTTATGCATGTGCCTGGCATGTGTCCTAAGCCATCAGGTCTAAACTTGGAAGACATGGTCAACCATGTGGGACCCAACCACTCTTAACCAGTGTATAATAGGCTGGCTCAGTATTTATCTTTTATTTAATTTACCCCCATAATTCCAAATCTCCATTTTGTGGACTATATAATAAAAAATATCAGACAATTCTAGATTTTGCTTCAGATACTTCATTTATTTATTCAATCAGCAATGTATTTTGTCTATCTTATTTATGTCATTCACAATGTTTAGTATTGGGATATACAATGGTGAAGAACCTACATTTGTTTTAATTCATTTTACTCTCCTAGAACTTGTTATCTAGTGTCATGAGTTTATGTCAGCATGATTTAGCATGTTTAACTTATGTCAAGTGCACATTTTTTTTTTTCCTGACAAATAATCACTTAGTAGCTGTGGTCATGATCACTGCTTTTAAGTGAATTGTGGGATAGGTGTTACGTAAAAACTCAGTTTAAAATTTGTATAAAGTAATGCTTCTATTATTGAAGAAAAACAAAATCAACTCACTTGAAGATTAAAAAAATCAAAACAAAACAATTATTTTCTGAGTAGAGGAAGCACGGCCATTGGTTTTACAGTGTCAGAAGAGAGAATGGTAAGCCACGTAGATGCAGATGGTTCAGTCTTCTATTTGAACTTGAGCATCATATACGTATAGTGCAGATAAACATATGCCATCCTTCCTGATAAACTTTCCTTGGCTTCCCCTACACTGTATTCTTGAATTTTTTTTTTTATCTCTATGACAATTCCTTAGTTATTTTGAGGATTCTTTTTCTTTATTGGCTTTTAAATTTCTCTCTACATTACACCTTTTGCAAGTGACTACTGGGCCAAATTGTTCACTCCCATGCTTCTGCTGCTGTGTAAGGGTTAATGTCTCCAAAATGTGTATCTGTAGCTTGTGTCTCTTCTGAGCTATGTCTAAACCCACACATACCACCCCTTATTAAATATCTGAGCTTAGATGTCTGCCTCGTAACTCGAAAATAGACATCTCCAAATAATTTCTGGAAGGGAGAAAAATGTCTCTCTTCTCTTCTGCTTTTATCCAAAATCATTACCTTGCCCTCCTTCAAACTCATGTGCAAAATATCACCAGGTCCCTTTGGTGTCATCTATAATATTGCTTAGTTTTGGCCACTTTTCTCCATCTTCCTAGTCATGACTGCAAGACATAGGCCCCATCATCACTCATTCAGATTACTTCATTTGCCTCCTCACCAGGCGGGTTTGCTAGTACCAGTCTTGATTTTCTCAAATATGTTCTCAACGTGAAGTGCTGAGTAAGTGTACTAAAAGACAACACTGATTTACTCTCTTCATGGTTAAACCTTTCTCCCATTAAGATATAATTAAATTTCTTAATAGGACTTAAAATTTGGCCCTTCTAGTTTGCATCTTTCTCCACTACCCACAAGGGACTTTACTATAAACTACTTAGTAGTTGCCTGAATGTTTCATTTTACCTTGCCTCTTCAACTTTGCATGCATGTGAATTTTTTAGAATAGTTGTTTTCTGGAACCAGCAGGTAGCATAATGGCTATGTCACTGGACTCCCTTATAGTTGACTGTGATTCGAGGCCCAGACCTGGTGGCTTAAATTCATTCTGGGTGCATGTGTGAACGTGCCCAAGATCCTGAGAGGAGAATGGAGGAGAAGGGATTGTGGCGTGGCCATCTCCCCTGGGGGGTTATTTCTTGCTTTCTGTCTCTCTGTCTCTCTCTGTCTTTCTGGCGAGCACATGCACCTTGTAGCAAAAACCTCTCCCCACCCCACAAAAAAGAAAATAGTTGTTTCCTTTTTAACTGGATAACAGCCATATGTATTTGACATCTGTTTAGGTATCAAAATTCCAGAAATTCTTCATAACTTACTTGTTACCTGTATCCTCATGAAGTTAAGTTTACATGCCCTTGCATTCTCTCCTTCTATTACACAGTATGGTCATTTCTATACTTGTCTTTATCCCTCACTGAACAGTATCAGTCAACAGAACAAGGAAGAGGTCCACATGGCTTGAAACTTTTTCTTCTCTAACTACCTGGCAATGATCAATAGCTTACTGTTATTTATTCAGTGGCAGATGAAAAATTAATATTAGCTCAAATATAGAATAATTAATATAATCAAGTTAATGTTATTTTTCCTACTTTTGTCACACTCAGTAATATTTAATTTGGTATAGAGAGATGCCCAAAGATATTTGTAGAATTGCATTGTTGAATTTTAAAATATAACTCATGCTGATATCTGCTGATTTTTTTTTATTAACATATATACCTACCTCTCTCTCTCTTTTATGTTTAAGAAGCCTTTTTTTTTTTTAAATGAGTTAGTAAAAAATAAAAAATAATCTCTTAGGCCTGTTTTTATCCCCAGTGAATTCCTATTCTCAGTGTTTCTCCCTGAGTTAGATTCCGTAGTGTATGGAAGCAATGTTAAACTGGACTGCTAGCTTACTCCTTTCAGTCCAGATGAAGCGTGGTTTTCAGATCACCCCCCCCACCAAAAAAAAAAAAAAAAAAAAAAACAAAAAACCAAAATAAGGAGACACGAG
>NW_006159555.1:1675353-1731090 GCF_000334495.1 Tupaia belangeri chinensis
AGAAAGAGTTGAGTGAGAGAATTGAGATGATGTGCTATGACATCCTTCCTTCCCCTGTAGTTTCTGACCCTTTCTAACTCATAAACCAACCCTCCTTTCAGCTGTGATCCTCTATTCTTGCTGAAACTTAGACATTCCTCATGGCTAAAGCCATTGGTTTGCAAAGTGGTTCACAAAGTGACTATGACAGGTAGCAGGTATTTGTAATTAAAATGAAAAAGTTCCTTAAAGAGCTTTGAAGTGCAGTCATTTGGTCACCATTAAGTATTTAGTCTCTTCTGTGCATACTGAATACTAAGTTTCTGGGCCCCAACAGAGAATTAACATCATAGGTCACTTAGTCTTCATAATGTATGAATTAATATGTTTATATCTCTCTCAATCTATAGATGATGTTATTTTATATCAGTATACATAGAAAATTCAACTGAACATTACAAGGGATGTATTATGGAATTTGCATTTTTGTGTAGCAGTTAATCTCTCGCCTGTCTCATTTTCTATTGCACCATAACTACAACGGGTTAAGGAGTATTATCTTTTTCCTTTTACATCCTTGTATCTAACAAAATGCATGGCATGTACTCGGTGCTCAACTAAAATTATTTTCAAGTGAATGGATAGATAATTTTTCTACTTCTGCTCTTATCCTGTTTTAAATAAGGATTTTGCATATATAATCTACATTATGCCATTTGGACCTTCGAACTCTCTTAGCAAGTATATAGGAAGGTGTCCTTGCCATTAGAGAAGTTTGTTTTCCAAGTTAATCACTCACTTATACACTTTTACAGTGTTCTCTTTACTAAAGTTATTTAAGAATATGCATATGCACTCACTATATTTAAAATCTCAAGAGCAGAGATACATTTTTGAACCCTCAAAGACGGAGAGAGAGAGAGGGAGAGAGAAAGAGTGAGAAATTACCTCCCCAGGGGGATGGCCACACTGCAATCCTTTCTCCTCTATTCTCCTCTCAGGATCTTGATCACACGTGCCTGGCATGAGTTTAAGCTGCCAGGTCTGGGACTTGAACTATAGTTGACTACATAGGAGTCCATGATGTAACCATTCCACCACCTGCTGGTCCTGAGTACAATGCCTTTTTATTAGGATAGTCTCTACTAAATTGACTCATCATTATTAAAAACAAAACACAACAAAGACAAAAAATTATTTTAGTGCCAATGCTTAAAATTTGCTTATAATTGCTTGTCTCTTCTAGACATGCCTTTAGTTCTTTGTACCCATTACATGCCCGTCTCGAATATTCATGATTGGATAGCATTAGCCCTTGGATGGATCACTGACTGCTATAATCATAAATTGGCAATGCATTTTGCACTCAGTTCTTCATTATGCTTTGATATTGAGGAAGAGTTTCTTTTAAGTCTGAACGAATTATAGCCAGTGACTCTCTTTTCTTTTTTGCCAAGTCCCACCAACAGTCAATTACCCAAGAACTGATTCTATAGTTTTCAGGTTATACAGGCCATTACCTCTTCCCCTCTTACTTCTTGATATCTACCTTTGCACCATTTCATTGCTCATTAGAGTGTCTGGAGAGAAAAGCACTTTCAGAAGGCAATGAAGGTGAAACTCAGGTTGGTCATTTTGTACTTGTTAAGAGCCCTAATAAGAGGTTTCATGGGAAATGTGATTAGTGGAAACAAGTGTGATAGAGTCTGGACTGTGATCTCTCTACATGGGTTACACTTACTGGTCCTTCCATTGCCAATTATCCTAGGAGACTTAAGAGTTTGCACACAGAAAATGTTTTGTTCAAGTAAGCAAACTATGTCTCTTAGTTTTCTCATAAAACAATTTAAAAATACATCCATGTGCTTTCATTAATATCAGGGACATCTCCATTTCTGCTATTTGATAAGTTGGAACACTATTGTGTTTTTGGTAGAATCATTCTAGAACCCATATGTACTCTAGAAAAGTTGGTGAGTGTGTGATGAGCTGAAGAGAGATACTGTTCTTGGAATATTTATCTAAAAGACTTACCTTCTTCTTCAAAGAACTTGATTCCATCTTGTGGCAGTCCTTTTGTAACTTTGTTCTCAGTCTTGATAAAATTCACATGGACAAAATATTGTGGATGTTGATTTGAATGCAGAGTATGTCTAAACGATGATTTAAAAAATCCATGTGCTTTTTTCTTTCCTTGTTATTGGAGGAATTCCTCATCTCCAGATATTCTCATGTAAATGACTAGCAAGGTGACCTCTATATACAATGAAAATGGGAGCTGATGGATACCAACGGAAGATGTAATTTATGAGTCATAAGATAATGTAAGGAGAAGTAGTGCAGAAAGCAGTGCCCTTTTTTTCTGTGTAAATCATATGGGAAACAAGAACAAGTGGCAATTTTTTCCTTGATGTTAAGATCTTGAATTACAACACTGCTGTGTTGTGAAGATTTTGTTTGAATTGTCTGTCCTTTGAAGTTAATTTTTTCATAATTAAATATTGTTTAAAATGTAACAATACATATTCATTTACAAAGGAAATCCAATCAGAGAATGTTCTACAAGGCCAACTACAATGCACTTCTCTAGAAGGGCTCCTGGAATTTTACAAAGTGTATACTTCTTGTTAGACAATGTCATACATATTTCTGTTGTCCTAGATATATAGAATTAAGATTCAAATAAGATTTTCAACAATATTTGCTAATATTTTACTTAAGTAAAAAGTGGTTTTGTTCTTTTCTAATATGTCAATACAAGGTCCTAAGATTCCCAAGTCCTTTTCTTAATTTCTGTTTTCAATTTTGTATTATAATTTGCTATTTACAATACTTGTCCTCTTTAAAAATATATAACATGCTATGAGATAACCTGTATTTGATCAACCTAGTTATAAAATCATGGACATGAGGACTAGAAAACCAGATTTCAAGCTTAGATAGCCAGGAAACCAAACTTTCCATTTTTTTTCCCTTAAGTACTAAGATGATATTCAATGATCTTAAACTCTTTTCCTCTATTATGACTGGGAATGATAAAACATGTTGCTTTTAAAATTTTTTAATGATATTTTATTTATTATTATTTCTTAATCTGACCAGTGAGAGACATGGAGAGAGAGAGAGAGGGAGAAAGCCAACAGGTCTGGGACTCGAACCATGTTTGGCCATGTGGGAGTCCAGTGCCTCAACTACCATACCACCTGTTGGCCCCATAACACATTGTTAATTCCTCCCTAAAATCTCATTCTACTTCCCTTTTCATCATTCTATTCATGTCCAACAAACTTTCTTTCACTACACAAGTCACATGGGATTTTCCCTCTTAGCAATTCAAGCTGTTTGATATACTATCTGGACTACTTAAGCCTTAATATCTTTAGACCTATAGTTCCTCCTTAAATGTTTACAGTAACATTCCTGAAGGTGTTCTCAAGAGCAGTCCTATGTTGCACTCTGCTGACTAAAAGTTACAAGGCTAACTTTGCCACGTGGTACATACTTCCTATATTTTCTCTATAACACATATCATCATATTATGAAATACCCTGTAATAAACGTATATAACTTAACTTTGCAAATCTGCATTCAATTTTTTCAACCTTTTTCTTATCTTTTTAAAAAATGTCTCATTATGGAATCAACAGATGGCATAATGAATATGTTGCTGGACTCCCAAGTTGTCGACCACGGTTCGAGTCCCAGACTGATTGGCTTAAACTCACACCAGGCCTTTGTGCGTGTGTGCCCAAGTTTCTGAGAGGAGAATGGAGGAGAAGGAATTGTGGTGTGGCCATCCCCCCTGAGGGGTGATTTCTCACTTCTGTCTCTCTCTTTCTGGTGAGCACACATGCCCTGTAGCAAAAAAAAAAAAAAAAAAAAAAAATAGTCTCCTTATGTCTTCTGTAAACTCTGGAACCTGCTAGTTTTGAGTTCTGTGAAGAAAAATTTCCTTAATTGTCAAATTGATGATTTCAAATATCTATTAGGTCATTGAAAAAGTCATGACATGTTTTACGTAGAAAAACAGAAAAATACATCATGACTTTCCTGATAACCTAATATTTTAAAGATAAAGTGTTTCCTAATCTTGCTCTCAATGTGTATAGACAGATTTGCCTCCTTACAACTTGATTATATATTTTATTAAGTATGTATGTATTTATTTTTAATTTGCCAGAGAGTGTGTGCTCTTGCCAGAGAGGGAGAAGAAGAAAACATGACCATTGGGGTTTGGTCACACTGCAGTTCTTCTCTGTTTCTCTATCCTGTTGAAATTTGGGGCACAAGTACACATGTGTGTGTGTGTTCCAAGTTGCCAGGTCCAGTACTCTTACCATGTGGGTCAGCCATATTGGGATCTAACTCTTTTAACCCTAGGCCATTGGGCCAGCCCACCAAATAGTTATAAACAGCAGTTTCTTTCTTCCCATTGTTCTTGTTTGGCGAAGCAGACTTGTTTGTCTACCTCTGTTAGATCACAAATAAACTGGTAGTTCTCATTAATGACTGGTAAATTTTCTGAGCTCAATAAAAATCCATAGGATAATTCTATTTACAAACAAGGGTATAATTCAATCATTAAAATAAAATAGAACACCAAATAAAAGTAATTAGATGTAGTGAGAGAATGATTTATGAGGGAAACAGAATAAAGAAAATAAACTATGCGACTATTTTAATAATTTGGAGAAAGTTTTAGGTTGCATGGACTAGGGTGATAGTATGATGGAAATATAAATAAGTGAGCAGATTTTAGAAATTTATAGGAAGTAAAAAGAATGGGAGCAATTAAATGCAGACTTTTAAATAGAGAGATAGAGGTAAAAGTACTATCATATTTCAGGCTTGAGAAAGTGGTTGTTAAAATAAGAAAAGTACTAGGACTGGAGGTGCTCTGGCATACAGAAAACAATGTGGTATGTTTTGGCCACATCCAATCAGGGTTGCCTTTGAGAATTTAGGAGCAGAGTTATCCAGTAGACTATCAGATATACTGATAAGAAGAGTGATCTTCCCTGAAGAAAAAAAAAATTAAAAAAAGAATTCATGAGACTGTAGATGGCAACTGAATTTAAAATCATGTGAGAGATTATGTAGTCTTTAGACGTAAATAAATATATGATTTTATTCACTTCATACTTTCCTTTTCATATGCTCTAAGAGTCTTGATCTACACCAACAAAAACATTTCTTGCTATTAGTGACTAACCCTCTCCTATGAAGATTTGTATTCAGCTAAGTGGTAATTATCTCCTAAAATATACCCCAATTTTTCTAACCTGATGATTTTAATGTTTGATCTTAATACTTGTTATCAGTGCATTCAGCAGAGATGATTGCCATTTCCCGCAAGTAAGTTTTCATAAATTCAGACACCCTTGGTCTGCTCTAAATGTAATTGCTGTACTGTGTACTATCAACGATGCCCTCTCGCCTACTCAAGGACATCACTTCAGATCTCCTCTCCTTTATTGCCTACGTCATCCATTTTTTCCACTCTATTGGATCAGTGTGTGCAGTTTTGCATGGGTTCAATTCGGCTGAGCCATAAATAAGTTTCTTAGAAACCCCTTCATTGTCTGGCTCCAGGTTAGAATAGGCCAAAATAGAAATTTCCTTTGAGCTTTGGAAGATTGAAGCCAAGCATCAGACATTACCCTCCAGAGGTCATTGGGAATAGATGTGGTAAGAAAGAGACAGGTACATCAACACCAGCAGGTCCCAGGTTTTCTGGTGGGTTCAGGCCTGCCTCCTGTTCCCTTTCTCACCACTGCTTCCTGGCTACCAGCTCTGCTGGCCAGCAGTAACCCCTGGGCCAACACCAGATGCAGAAGCTGTAACTTTCATAGTTTTATCCATTACCTCTTCATCATGGCCCCACACAGGCATCTGGACATGCCTGGCTTTCCATATTTCCCCTCAAGGTCTGATTGCCCAGCAGTCCAGTGGCTGGTTGGTAATTTACTTTTATTTGACCCTTTGACTCCCTCTTTTGGACACTGAGTTCCTTAATTTCTACTATAACTATGTTTATGTAGGCTTATTAAAAAATTACTTATTCTAAAATACTCTTCCGTGATTGAATCTTGATTGATGCAAGCATAGAATTATTTTGCTATGGGGGGAGAGAAACCTCAGTTTCTCTATCAGCTACCATCCCATTTTGTTGCTTTTCCTTGTGTCAAAATTCCTTGAATTTTCTATACTTGCTTTTTTCCAAATCTTTTGTTCCCTCCTAACTCATTCTGATCAAACTTCTATAACTCCACAGAAAACTGTATTAAGGTCCAGATTCATATCACCATGTCTAAATCATTAGTAAATTTTTCATTTTTGTTTTATTGGTTTGTTTTGGAGAGGTTTTTACTATAGGGTCCGTGTGCTCACCAGAAAGACAGAGAGACAGACAGAAAGCAAGAACTCGCTGCCCAGGGGGATGGCCACACTGCAATCCCTTTTCCTCCATTCTCTTCTTGGGATCTTGGGCATGCATGCACACGTGCCTGGTGTGAGTTTAAGCCACCAGGCCCGGGACTCGAACCATGGTTGACTACATGGGAGTCCGGCGCATAGCCATTACACCAACTGTTGGCCTCCAAATAGTAAATTTTCTATCCTTGTGTTACTCAAACTAGTAGTGGCATTTGATAAAGCTAATGATTCTCTCCTCTTTGGCATACTTTCCTCACTTGTTTTCTAAGGTATCACATTTTCTCATTTTTTACTCTTATTTTACTAGTAACTCAGTCTTCTTTGCTAGTTTTTTTTTTTTTTTTTTTTTTTTCTCTTCTTCACACCCTTTCTGTAGTAGAATATCTCAAGATTCAATCCTCGGTCCTCTTCCCTTCTCTTTGGACATTTAGCCCTTTAGCAATCAAATACTATCTCATTTCTGTCTATTCAATAAAGATATCCCAACTATACATACAACCCAGAACCTCCAAAATCCAGAATTATATGTCTAAAGGTGTACTTAGCACTTCTACTTTGATATGTAGTAATCATCCCCAAATCAACATATCTTAACCCCCTACTTGTACCCCCTTTCCCACAAACTAAGCTCTATATGTAGCCTTCCCTATTTCATGTGATGGTAGCTCTATGTTTTCTGTAATCATTTCAAAACTTCTGGTTGTCCTGTCAAATCTCCTTCTCTCACATCTGAAAGAACCAGCACATTTGTTGACTAAGCCTATAAAAATAGAATTCAAACACAAACTCCACAGCTACTCTTGACTGAGTCACCATCCATTAACCTAAGATTATTGCAATAGTGTTCTGTCAGCTCTCTTTGCTTCCAAATTTGTATGCCACAGTTTTTTATAAATATAACAGCCATCTGATCCTTTAAAATCATAGGCTATACCATTCATTCCTATGCTCAAAACTCCATTGGTTTATATTTTCACTCAAAATGAAGTTACAGTTTTTACTATGGCCCACAAGACCCTAAGTATACTGAATCTTATTCAGCTTTCTTTGCCCTCATCTCTACTCTTCTATGTTCCACCAAATTTCTTCCCTTGCTGTTCTTCAATCATGACAATTTGTGACCTTTGATTTGACTGATAATCATTTTTCTATAGTATTTATTATTTGATTAGATATCTACTTGGTCACCTCTTTAGCATCTTTCAAATATTTACTGAAATCCAAATTCCTTCGTCACTTATATTCTGGCAAACTTAATAGTATAACCTACCCTAGTCCCCAACTGGCACTCTAATCCCCCCTTAACTAGTCTAGTTTTTCTTCTTATATGATGTTTATCAAATACAAAATATCATTTACTTTTTTTTTTTTAACATTTTGCTTATAGGGCACATATCCTTGCTAGAGAGAGACAGAGAATGGGAGAGGAAGAGAGGGAAAGTGAGAAATCACTCTCCAGGGGATATGGTCACACCCAAATCCCTTCTCCATTTCTCCCCTTAGGATTTTAGACATGCTTAAACTTGTGCTCCGGTGTATTCTTCAAGCCTCTGGGTATGGGACTCAAACTGTTTAATCCACCATGAGGGATCCAGTTGCCTTAACCACAATGCCATTGACTAGCCCATAATTTACTTATTTATTGACTTGTTTATCTTCTGTCTGTCCCAGAGAAATATCAACTTCTAAATCTTCATCTGTTTTGGTCATTGATAAATAAATACCAAGTGCTTAGGATGGTGCCTGGTTCATGGATGGCACCCAATAAAGTTGTGCTATGAGATTTTTCGTTACTCTCGATAACAGTAATCTCTGGATACTATCACTAATTATTATTTTTCCAGGTATGTGTAAGTTGTAATAGTCTGGTTTTCCTCAGGATCTTTAACTTTGTGAATGATAAAGTCAGCTTCTACCTAATCTAGTAATGCTTCGATACTGTTTGTAGCTATTATCCTCACATAGAAAAAAATATAGGGGAGTTAGAAATCCCCTTCAAATATGAGGCAGAGCAATACAGAGTGCATGGAGTGGTGACTCAGAGTTTTTCATATTACCTTTCATATTGATGGTTTGTTGCAGATAGCCATCATAGTTTTTCTGTATTTTTATTCCTCACATTATTAACCAAAGTGCTTTACCATTCTCTTTTCATCGTTAAACTGTAACTCTGTAGCATTGTAAGTACTTTTGATGTGCAATACACTTGCCTGCCATTCTCTTGGTTGACATTACAGTAATGGAATGAACCTTCTAGGTTCTGGTTATGCCCACTAGGTTATGACCTCCTTTCTGTGTAAGCTCTTTTAATTTTCTCAACTGTATGCCATATGCCATACCATTGTGCTTTGCCACTTCAGTCAGTGAATAACATTTGTCTCTCAATGCAGGGGAAAATTATGATTCTGTGTTATTTTAGATCTAGAAATATATAGCTATATATTTGAGTTAAATATCTGTGATTTATTTTACATAGAGAAAAACCATTTAGGTCATTCTAATATGTCTACATTTTTGAATGGTAAGAGAATAATAATGAAAAGGGGATATTGTTATTCAAATTAAAATAACAAACTCAGAATACTTAAACTAGTTCTTAAATTGTATGGCAGATATTTGCTAAATAATGATTATAAAAATGGAGGTGGAAATGATAACAGGTCACATTCTGGACAGAAATTGAAAAAGTATTTGGTAGCACTAAAACAGACCATAATCATTTTTTTGTTGAATGATTCTTAGGATTTTATATTTTTAATAGGCCTTAATGGTGGTGAGTCTCTCTCACAGCATATAATTCAGCCATGCCACGTTGCTCTCAGTCCCTATGATATACCTGGCAGTTTTATGCTGAATATTGTTCGTACTACTTCCGACATACTCCTTGATTCTTTTTCCTTTTTTTTTTTTGAGAGGTTTTTGCTATACGGCGCGTGCACTCGCCAGACAGACAGAGACAGACAGAGAGACGGAAAGCGAGAAATCACCCCCCAGGGAGGATGGCCACGCTGCAATCCCTTCTCCTCCATTCTCCTCTTGGGATCTTGGGCATGCATGCACACGCGCCCGGCATGAGTTTAAGCCACTGGGTCCAGGACTCGAACCACGGTCGACTATGTGGGAGTCCAGCGACATAGCCATTACGCTAATTGCTGGTTCCAATATACTCCCTGGTTCTGACCACAGCTGTCCTACTACATCTACTTGATGGTACCTACTTTTTTTTTTTCCTTAATTACCTTAAGTGTGGCCTCTCTTTCCTAACTCTTATCTGGGAAAAAATGTTTACTCTTTAAAAATCTCATATAATAAATTATATCATTGCAAGCACATAACACTCACACACACACACACACACAAACACATACACACACACAGGCTGCCTACTTGACTAAGTTCTTAAAGGAAGTGACAATATTCTAGTTGTATAATTATGTCCAGCACACTCAGGAGGTATAGTAATTATTTAGTCAAGTTTTCAAGTGATTGAAGTATTGGCTAAGTGGTGAAATAAGGAATGGGTTGAATTCTGTTTTGCATAGAATAGATGAGAAGCAGGTGATACAATTAACACTGCCTTCCCATTAAAATACATAAATAAGCAAAAAATGGAAACAACATAAAAAAGTTTGTATCCGTGATAGTGTGTGCATGTGTGTGTGTGTGTGTGTGTGTTTGTATGAGAGAGAGAGAGAGAGAGAGAGAGAGAGGAAGAAATATCATCATGTTGTAATTCTTTCCAGATCCTTAGTATCCTGGATATGATGCACTTGTACTGAGCATGTTTAAAATCCAACCTGGGGATTTGAACCTGCAGTCAGCCATGTGGTTTCCAGTACTGCAGTTCATTTCACTACTGACTGCACCACCAGGCTGGGCTGATAACAGCATTCTCAAGTAAATTCAAACACGTACTTAAAAGTAAAATAGAGAAGCTGTGCTGATTCACTATTATGGTTTGAAGTCTTAAAAAACACCAGAGATACAGAGAAACCCCTACCTGACATACTAGGCAAATTTCTAATTCTCTGGAAGCTAGTTAGAAGCAAGATTTCTACACCATTATTATCAGCAGCATATGAGTGAAAACCCGTTCCGTACGTGGATGCTTTATCACATATTTAAAAAGCTTGAGCAACAGGGATGGGAAGAGTGATTATGTTTGCCAGGAAAGGACTTGCCTGTTTTAAATGGCTGAGAGATGTCAGATAAATTGCCATTTTGAGCAAGAAAAGATCAATTTTAAGTCCTGCAGACCCAGAGTGATAAGTTTTTCTAGGTATCGTCAATTGAAATGGAGGCCAACCTTATGTTCAGGTGAGATTTTACATCTAGAAGTTGTTAGAATGTCTCCCACATGGAGAATAAAGTGGGCAAATAACCCTTCATCCTCTCTGTTGTCATCAAACCTTAGACCAACAGAGATTTTTGCTCAGTCATAAGAATAGAGATAAAGACTTTAAAAAGAGGAGGGGGATATGTTAACAAAAGGAAAAGAGAGTATTTCCCTGAAGACATACAGAAAAAAAAAATATCTGGAATTTGACTTTTTATGAGAAGCAGATGGAGACTTAAGAAGACATCTGCATGATGACATCTAAAATATGGAGTAGACAGGAACCATAGATGAGAAACAACTTGAGCATCAGTTCTTTCCCAAATAACTACCAAATGAACCAAAGAATATAAAAACAGAAGGACGATTCAGTATTCTTGACAGAAAATATGGGAAGAGGCCATCCATATACTAGAAACATTATAAGGATGGGGCAATATTAAATGAAGACAATGGGGAATTCCTTACAAATCTTATTCAGAGAAAGTAGTATGGGGTTATGGGAACAAAATTAAAGATGATTATGGAAGAAACTAATATCACCTTAATCTGTCATAGTTATACTATAGGTGAAGACAGGCCATGCCACATAGGGAGAGAAATATGTTAGAATTTTCTTTCCTGATATAGATCAATAGAATTCAGAATGAGATCCCTTAAGAAAACAAGAAGAAGCAAGTGTTTTTAAAGCAATGGTTAGAGTGTATTTTCAAACATAGTAGCAGTAGGAGTGAGAGACAATAGATCCATGAGGAATGGCAGGCACACTGTGGAAAAAGGAGAATAGACCAAATAAAGATAATTTTAAAAGCTAGCTAGCCCTGATTGTAAGAGGTTTATCAGAGTGGATGATATGACTGTGATGGGTCTGAATGAGGCAGACAGATCACAAAGGGGATAACAGATACTTGCATTAAACCAGGTTTCAGCTTGAGATCTAAAGAGGGCTTGAAATAACTTATAAGAAAACACTAAGAGGATCAAAGTAAAATACATCTTTGTAGCTACTAGACTAGAATGTGCCTTCTCTTCAATTATGTGTAAAAAAATAAACACTAGACAGAATCTTCCATATAAAAAACAAATAAAGCTTCTTAAATAGAGGAGAGTAATTTTAAGAGAACAAATTATAGAAGTGAAGAATTTTAAAAGAAATTTTATGTTGTGTTCTTAATATAGTTCAAGGAATACAAACTCTGCAAAAAAACAAAACAAAACAAAAAAACTCAGACAGGCTGAAAAAAAGTTAGAGTTAAGGAAAGAAAGAAAAAAAAACAATAGCAATTACAGTGAAAATTTAAAACAATTCCAGTAAAAAAATTAAAGATTGAAATAAAAACAATAATGATAAGAAAATTAGAAAAGTCCAAGTGGAAGATAGCATAAGAAGCTTTCAAAGAATGCATGAGGAAGAAATAAGAGATGAAGTAAGGAGAAGAGGCTGAGGAAAGAACTGACAATAACGATCTAAAGTAGAAGAAATTATTTTATTCTGAAGAGAAGGCCAAAATAAAAAGAGCAGAAATAATATAGAAAGATATGGTAAAAGAAATATTTCCAGAAATAAAAACAAACAATCAAAAAGTAAACACAAAACACTCTGACCCTGAATTTGAATGCCGTTCTCATGGTACACAATATTGATTTTACTAATGTCTTGAGTTATTTTACTGACATTTTACATTTGTGTGGTTAAGATGCTGGATTCCCACAGGCTGACCACAGTTCGAATCCCAAACCTGGCAGCTTGAAATTCATGCCAGGTATATTTGCATGTGTGCCCAAAATCACAAAAGGAAAATGGAAGAGAAGAGATGGTAACATAGCCATCCCCTCTGGAGGGTGTTTTCTCACTTTCCGTTCTCTTGTCTCTCTCTGGCAAGCACAAACAAAGCCAAAAAAAAAAAAAAAAAAAAAAGGAACTTGTGGGCCAGCCTCATAGTACAGTAGTTAAGCACGGCACAGGGGAAGCAGCACCCATGTGGTTGACCAGGACTTGAATCCCAGCCCCAGTTGACTTGAAAAACCTGTTAGGTGCCTGGTAATTGTGGCATTACCAGGTCCTGTTCATTTTATTTATTTATTTTTTTGAAAATAATTTTATTTTTAAAATTTGTTATTATTACTAATACATTCAATCCCTATACATCACTTAGATTGTAAAGAGACTTTACCAAACATGATATACACAACATCCAGCCCAGTTGAGAATATGATACACATCCTCATCAACAGATAATAAACTGTATCTGTGTCCTACAAATGTCTACTTCTTTATTTTTTTCCCCAAGTTTCCTTTCCTATGCTCTTCCCCTCCCACACTCTCCTTCCACTTTGTCTCTAGTGTCCATAACAATTTTTTTTAATGCTTTTATGTCCTCCAGTCTTTCAGTCTCTATCACAGAATGTAGACAGTTGTTATATGTCAAGTGGAGACAAACAATGTCTCTGTTTCATAGCCTAACTTGCTTTACTCAGCAACAAATCTTCCATATTTGTCCACATTCTATCAAATTCCAGGGTCTTTTTTTAATTTTTATAGATAAATAGTATTCCATGAAGTATAGGTGCCAAATTTTTTTCAATCCATACATTTGTTTGAGGACATTTGGTTTGGTTTCATGTCTAAGCAATCATGAATAATGCTGCAGTAAATATAGTTGTGCAAGCACTTTTCTGACTGAGTATTCTCCTGTCCTTTGGGTAGATATCCAGGAGTGGAATTGCTGGATCATATGGTAGCTCTATATGAAGGTCTTTGAGGAACCTCTATATTGTTATTCACAGAGAATTTACAGACCAATTTACATTCCCACCAAGAATGTAGGAATGTTCCCTTTCATCACATCCCCCTCCCTCCAGTACTTATCACTTTTTGTTCTTTTAATCTTTGCCATTCTGACTGGGGTTAGGTGGTATCTCATGTGGTTTTGATCTGCATCTGCCTTATGAGGGATGTTAAGCATTTTTTCATATGCTTTTTGGCTGTTCATATGTCTTTTTTAGAGAGTTGTTTATTCAGCTCATTTCTCCCTCTTTTAATTGGGTTGATGATTTTCTTCCAGGTAAGCCACTTGAGTTCCCTGTGTATTCTGGTTATCAGTCCCTTATCTGAGACACAGTTAACAAAAATTCTCTCCTTTTCTGAGGATTGTTGATTCACACTAATTACTATGTCCTTTGCTGTACAGAAATGTCTCAATCTGATGTAATTCCACCTGCCTATTTTGGGAATTATTGCTTGTGCTTTGGGGGTCTTACTTAAGAGACTTTGCCCACCCCAAAGTCTCCCAGAGTTTCTACTGTTTTCCACCAGTAGTTTTATAGTTTGCAGCCTTAGGTTTAGATCTTTGATCCACTTTGAGTGGATTTTTGTTAATGGTGACAGATAGGGGTTCAGATTCATCTTTCTGCAGGTAGATACCCAGTTTTTCCAATACCATTTGTTAAAGAAATTTTCTTTTTCCCATTGCAATGATTGATACCCTTTGTCAAAGATCAGTTGACTATATATTTGTGTGTGTGTGTGTATATATATATATATTCCCCCCTCCCCGGGGTCTCTACTCTGTTCCATTTGTCCTCATGTCTGTATTTGTGACAATACCATGCTGTTTTGATTATCACAACTTTGTAATATATTTTGGGATCAGGAAGTGATATGCCCTCTAGTCCACTCTTCTGGCGCAGAATGACTGGCAATACGGGGATTTAATCTCAGTTAATGTTTTGCAGCAACAACATTCAATGTTGTTATCATTATTTCTAGACTTGTTCCTACTGTTAAGTTGGCCACATACTTGGTTGTTTTTTGTTTGCTTATTGCTGTCTTTAGTTTTCTTGGTATAGTACTCCTTTCGGAATTTTTTGAAGAACTGGTCTGGAGTTGGTAAATTCTTTCAGGTTTTGTTTATCCTGGAATGTTTTTTCTCTTCTTTTCCCATATGAAGGATAATCTTGCTGGTATAGTATTTTTGGTTGAAATTGTTTTTCATTTAACACTTTGAATATATTTTTCCATTCTTTTGTTGCTTGCATTGTATCCAATGAGAGGTCTGGTGTTAGCCTGACCTGATGGGATAGCCTTTGTAAGTGGTTTGACTTTTCTCTCTTGCCAATCTTAGTTTCTTGTCTTTGTTTATGGTTTTGACCAATCTAGCTATAATGTGCCATGGAGAGGATTTTCTTGGATTGATTCTACTTGGATTCTTTGTATTTTTTGGGTCTGGATGTTTGGAGGCCTCTCTAGACTTAGAAAGATTTCTTCCAGAACTTCATGGAATAGATTACCAATGCCCTTGCTAATTTCTTCAATCTGAGGGCTAGAGGACTGGAGGGAGAGGATGGAGTGTGAATACTTTTTTCTTTCCTTTTTCTTTGTATATCCTCTATCACAAATTAAAGAAAATAACAACCAAAAATAATAGCACACTCTGATGCCAAGAGTAGTAGTACAGGTTGGTTATTACAGATTTGTGGGGTTGCATGGGAAGTTGCCTCCATACTTTCTCTCTGAAACCCACCTGAGGCCAAGAGTATTCCAAAAGTAGGTAATTGAGAAGGACCCTGAGCACTGAAGCTACAGCATTCATTTGCTATCCATTAGTGTAAAACCAGGCATGTTGTATTGATGGCACAAAGTGGCAAGCATCTAAGATTTTAAGGACTAAAAGGAAGCTGGGAATCATGATGTCCTTGTGTATTAGAGCACATATTGTTTCTTCTCAACAGAGTAAGGCACCGAAAGAGTAGGATTCATTTATTGCTATTGTGTACATAAGGACTGGGGTTAGAATAAAATGTAATATAACTAGTGATAAAGATGACAATTGTAAAATAAATGCACAAGTAAAAGTATTAATTCCTATATCTAAAGTGCATGCATTTCTAGAATTATAAGAGCCAGCATGTGCCTAGCAGAATGAAGATGCAAACAAAGCTTATTATTATTAATCTTTAGTATACTAAAAATAAAGAGATGTCTTTAAGTCTTTTATAGAAAAGTCAGTTTAGCAAGTAGATAAAATAAGAGGGATTTTCAAAAATTTTATGGAAAGTGCATGTAATACACAAAAAAATCTATACAAGGATTTCAATTTTTTTTTTTGCATCAAAATAGTCTCACACTTGTATTTAATTTTTCTGTGAACTTTTTGAAGTCCCATTGTAGGATTTTTTATATAAAGGCATTGAACTTCTTAATAGCAAAACTGGAGACTAGAAGACAATGACATAATGTCATTAAATATGTAGAATTTGGGGCTAGCCCAAAGATGCAATGATTAAGGGAGCCAGATCCTACATGGTCAACTACGGTTTGAGTCCTGGCCTCAGCGACTTGAAAAACCTGCTCTGTGTGTGTGTGTGTGTGTGTGTGTGTGTGTGTGTGTATGTGTATGAAAGATAGAATGAGAAGTAGTGTACACAAGCATGTGTATAGGCATGTGCCCAAAATACTGATGGGAAACAAAATGGAGGGGAATTGTGAAATGACCACACTACACTATGGGATAATTTCTGTGTTTTAATCACTCTCTGGCAGTTAAAAAAAAGTCTAGAATTTTCATAGAAATTCTCTGGAAGCTGGTCTAAGAAACCAGGTCCAAGAAAGAAGAGAACTGAGGTTGAGGGGGGCTCTTAGCATAATGACTATGTGGAAGGTGTGAAGAGAAAACACTCCCCACTGATAGCTAGAGGACTCTAGAGTGGATATATTTAAAGGGAAACCTTTTCAAGGTGTTCAATAAAATGGAAATGAATCTTAGTTCAAAAGTCTGAGGAAAAATTGGTCATAAAGATGTAGAAAACCATTAAACCCCCCAAGATCATTATATATAAGAAAAATAGAAATTTTATGGGAAAATAAATATCCTAGTGTGCAATTTGCCTTATCTGTAAATTTCATGTACCTCATTATGTTATCTGGATATCAAATACTAACTTAAAAGTATTATCATATAAGAACATTGTGAAGATGGGGGATGGGAAGTGTGTGTGTGTGTGTGTGTGTGTGTGTGTGTGTGTGTGTTGGAGGTATAAGAGAGTAGGATCATAATATCCTAATGTATGAATTACTGGGTTGTCAGAAAAGTCATGATGCATTTTTGCATAGAAAAACATAGCAACAAATGTCATGACTTTTTTGACAACCCAATAATACATAATATTTAATGTTTTATCTTAAAAATCTATGGTAGTCTTGATTGCACACACACACACACACACACACACACACACACAAATGTACAAGTCAATTAAAAGTAGAAGGCTTTTTCCTCTGTAGAGTGAGATTAAAAGGCCTTTAGAATAGGATTGTAGGTTTCTGTTATGCATTTTATACTAGCGTTTGATTTTAAAAACTACATACATATATTATTTTAATAAAAATTTAAAAATTGAAGAGAAGGTGTTAAAGAAGTCTTGTTAAAACGAAGGTCAGAGAACAGATACACTATTCAAAGAATCATGTCTTTTTGGCGATTTTTGACTGTAGCAACTTAGTGTTCTATGTCAGGCTATGCCTCCCCAAGAGGTGAGAGGAAAAAGATTCTTTAAGGATATATATTTGAGTTTGACTTACCAGAGCTATTACAAATTTAATGAGAAAATTGAAGATTCCTTTTAGATTTAAAAAAAAAAAAATTGCTATAAGGTACATGTATTTGCTGGAGAGATGGAGGAATGGAGGAAGAGAGATAAAGAGAGAAAGGGGAAGTAGAGAGAACGAGTGAGAAACCATCCCCATGGAGGATGGCCACACTGTAGTCTCTTCCTTGCCATTCTTCTCTCAGGATTTTGGACACACAGGTATACACCCAGTGTGTTTTCTAAGCTGCTGTATCTTAGAAAGCTCGACCACTTGAGCCTTGCGGTCAGCCATGTGTGATCCAGCGGCCTTAACCACCGGCCACCTGTTGGTCTCATCTTTTTCGACCTCTTACTACATCTGTATAGGAAGACTCTGAAGATGTTTCTTGAGACCTCTCAGTATAATTCTTGGGAATCTGGTTATGATGGCTTTTACTTCTATAATTATGGATAAAATGTTATATGGTATGGGGCTAGCAGATGGCAGGGTGGTTAAGGTGCTGGACTCCCACATGACTGACCATGATTTCTCACTTTTTCACTTTCTCTCTTCAGTGAGCACACACACCCTATGGCAAAAATCTAAAAAAGAAAAAAAAAAATTATGTGGTACAGTTGACCTTAAAACAGAGAGATTATTCTGAGAGGCCTGACCTAATCAACCACATGAACCCCTTAATATGGGGGAGTTTTCTCAAGCTAGTCACAGAAGTCAGAAGGAGGGAGGTTTTCTGTTGCTGAGATGGAGGGAGACATGTGGCAAGGGTCTGAAAACCGCCATCCTGGACAGGCAGCCAGCATGACAATGGAGACTTCAGTCTTATAACCACAAGAAAGTGAATTCTACCAACAACCAATGAATTTTGTAGAGAACCTTAAGACAAAGATTCAACAACAACAACAACAACAAAACACCTCTCAATAGCACTTGATGATTTTTTAAAATGTCTTTTTAAGTTTTTGCCCCCTGCCCCCATAGATTGTATGTGTTAGTTAGAGAGAGAGGGGGAAAGTGAGAAATTCTCCCTTGGGGTAAGGTCATACCACAGTTCTTTTTCTTCCATTCTCTTCTCAGGATTTTGAGCTTGCATACATGCGCTGGGCATGATTCTTAAACTGCAGGGTCTGGGACTCAAAATGTGGCTGGTCATGTGGGAATGTGGGAGTTCAGCACCTAACTACCATGCCACCTGCTGGCCCCAATAACACCTTGGTTTTTAGTCCAGTGGATGAGTAGGCAATCCAGCCTGGACTTCTAATTCATAGAAATGTGTGGTAATATATGAGTGTTGATTTTAACCACTAATTGTGATAATTTGTTATGTGGCATCAGAAACTTATGCAAAACACTGTAAAAATTTTTATACAAAATGTCTAAACAACAATAAAAAATAAGCAGACAAAAAATAAGAAAGAAAAAAGAGATCTGACATTTCTCTAGGAACCTGTAGTGAAGATCATTTCCATTTTTAGAACTTAGTAGAAAAGAAACCAGAAGTCAAAGGATCAAGAAGGGAGTTAAATAATAGGCCCTGGAAGAAACAGTGTAAGGGGATAATCTGTTTGAAGAGGTTAGTATTTTAAAGTAACTGAAAGAATGTCTGAGAAAAAAGGTAGAGAATAAGGATGATTGTGCTTAAGTTGGGGAGAAAATAAGCTTGATGAGATACTTGGCTGGTGAATGGAAAAGAAGTCTCCCTTCATCTCCTCTTTTTCCTCCTTCTCTCACTCCACCCTATCTCTGGGCCTTCCTTTCCTCCTTTCAAGGAAGTAAAATTAAAGATCTTGTCTCTGAGACTGGGAGATTTAGAGCTAGGATATAAAAGGCAAAGCCTATAAAAGACTGATAATTCATCATTTATGGCAATTGTTCTATCGTATCATAACTAGTGAGAATCTTTACTCAGGGAGACTAAACAGCAAATGTAGAAATCTCTTAAATAAGATGAGTTTTCTAAATTTGCAGATGAGCAAAAAGGTCAAAGGTACTCTAAGTACCTGCCTGTTGTTGGAGAATTAGGTGGCAGAGATAAATTGAGACTTGATTGCATAGAAATTTCTAGAACATGTTTACAAATTTTGCTTCTATCTTTGTGGAGGAAAAGCTGTAGGAGCAGTTACCAGCAGATGAAATAATGATTACATCATTGAATTTCCACATAGCCAACTGTGCACAGTTCAAGTCCCAGACCTGGAGGCTTGACACTCATGCTGGTTGCATGTGTGTGTGTGTGTGTGTGTGTGTGTGTGTGTGTGTGTGTGCACTCAAAATCCCCAGAAGAGAATGGAGGAGAATGAATTGAGGCATGCCCCCCACCCCCACCCAAGAGGTGATTTCTCACTTTCTGTCTCTCTGTCTCTCTGGCAAATGCATATGCCCTACAGAAAAAAAATCTCTCTTTAAAAACAAAACAAAACAAAATGTAGGAGCAAAAGTGAAGCACAGAGACCAGAAAAGCCCTTGAAGATGGTGCTGATGGCTCAGGCAGGGCTAGTAACTGTGGTGGTGGTGGTGGTAGAACAGAGCTCTACTAACTTAACATTAATACTTTCTCAGCCAGCTGAGAGGAATCTACATTCTGAGCTCTATGGCAGTGTTCAAGAAATGGTTCTCTAATTATAAATGACACCAGCTACATGGCTAAAGCTTCTAAAAGAATGGTCCTGAGCTCTGAGGCCGGCTGGAGAGATGAGTGATTGAGTTCAGGCAAAGGATAAGATGTTAGAGGTACAGTCCAATCATTCTCACACCCAGTACCTTAGAAAGAAAAGCATATTGAACTAAAAGCCTGCATCATCAACAATAAATCAGTGTATGAGAATTACCTGAAGCAGCTTCTAATCATTTCAGTACCTGGGTCAATATTGTGGATAATCACCAATTAGACACATTGCTTCCAGAATGCCAATTTCTTCAAGGAATCTCTCCCCTCCATTGCTATGCACTATGATGGGATATTTCGTAGAAGTGTTATGTAAACAGCTTGTATCACCACTGAACAGAGAAATTCTTAACAAACATGTACTGCTTAAGTGCACGCTAATGCCACTTTTTTCATTTTGTCAATGTAATACAGTATGTTTAATGCATTCAGTATAGGCTATTGAAACTGAAACAGTTATCCTTTAGTGTCCCCAAAGTCTAATTACAAGCTAGCTAATTCTCTTTATCTATGTTCTGATAGCTTCTCTATTAGAATAAAGAAACTGTGTTATAGAAAGACTTTTGACTGTACGTTTCAATGTTAATAAGATGTGGTTTTACTGCTTCTACAAGTTTATCTCTCTCTTAACACTGTAGTTGAAATGAGATTGGACAAACCAGTTTTGTTCCATTTTATATAGGGTTTTAGTGCCACCTGCTACCCAAGGGTAGAGAGCAATTTTTATTCAGTTTCCCTTTGATTCTTTTTTTTTTTTTAGACAAATATTTGATGAGCACCTACAATGTTTTAGGTATGGGTCTAAGCAATAAGCAAAATGGACAAAATTCCCTTCTCTTATGATCCTATTATAATGGGAAGATAAAGACTACAAAAAACAGAAAGTAAAATATAGGTACCAGCAGTTAGCGTAATGGCTATGTTGCTTGACTCCCATGTAGTCAACTGTGGTTCGAGTCCCGGACCTGGTGGCTTAAACTCACACCGGGTGCGTGTGCGTGCATGCCCAAGATCCTGAGAGGAGAATGGAGGAGAAGGGATTGCGGCTTGGCCATGCCCCCTGGGGGGTGATTTCTCGCTTTCTGTCTCTCTGTCTTTCTGGCAAGTGCACGCACCCTATAGCAAAAACCTCTCAAAAAAATTATATATATATACAGTGACAGGTAGTTGTAGTACGATGGATAAAAATAAAGTAGAAAGGATACTTAGCTCCTTGTAATTCACAGAAATACATAGTAAGGAGAATAGTAAATGGCTATTCATTGATATCCAGGATTCCAATGTTAATGATTAAATACTTAAGCATTCTTTTACCTTAATTTTGGAATAGGTTTTCTTTGAGGAGCTAAGTAGAAGTATGCTATGCAAGGAAACAAGGAATCTAGATTTTAGTTTTACTTTTGCGGTCTCTACGTTCTTGCTTTTCCCTCTCTCTGGATCCTGTAAACTATTCCTTTGACTTCCAGGAGTTTCTAAGAGATAATGACTCTTGATTTACTTTTTGAGACTTGATTTGTATCCTAGGCTTCTGGAATCGACCCCACAAAAATGTCCCACAGACATCTCAAAACAGCATATTCAAATATGAACTCACCATCCTACCCATTTCCCACTCAATACACTTGATCTTTTTCTTGAATCCCCAATCTTATTTAATGGCATCATAGTTATTAAATTTCCACAAATAATCCAACAATTTAGTCATCCTTTCTGCAACTGTTCTGTATCTTTTATACTCATATTGTTCCTAAGAGTTAACTCTCCTTTCTGACTTCATTTTGCACTTGAAGCATCTGTTTTAGGTCAGTTCTGACTGACATTTCTTTTTGAGCATCCAGAATGCATCAGACACCATGGTTAGTTTTGAAAACACAAATGAAGTGAATGTGGGTGGTTTATCTTGAGCCTAAAACCCAATCAGATGGGGACTTCCCTGTGCAAACTGATTTGTATGGTGGCTTTTGTTATAGGCACCTGATCAACAGCACCAGAAAAGGGTGAGGACCTTAGGGCAATGGAAGAGACACAAGAAGACTTCCTTTGTACTCTGGGCATTTCTATCTTTTTGAACTTAAATGGATAGAATGGTATATTAGGTTATAGATTATATTATATATAATTTACTTTTATGAATCAATTCATACTATAATGGAGGCTGTGAAGTCTGCAAGCTGGAGATCCAAGAAGGCCAACAGTGTAATTCAATTTGAGTTTAAAGGCCTGGCAATGAGAGACGAAATGGTACAAATTCTACTCTAATGGCCTGAAAATATGAGCTGAAATGTCCCAACTCAAGCAAGAAAAGAAAGACAAAGGGACACATTTCTCTTTTCTCTGTCTCTTGCTTTATTTAGACCCTCACAGGCTTGAGTGATGCCTGCTTGTGTTGAGGGAAATCTTTACTGAATTCACTATTTCGAATGCTCATGTCATCCTGCAACAACCTTCCAGACATAGTGAAAATAATGTTTAATCTGGTTTTCCTATGGCCAGATATATGAGATTAACCATTATGTCAATTTCTTTTTCTTTTCATTATTTAGAGAATTCTTTATTAGTTTCTGTAATCGAACCCATTTAGATAAGACCTTACATATCTAATATAGTTTGTTACCTCTGTATAAATGGGAAAAAAATAATGTTTCTAGACCTGTGTAACTGTTAATTCTGTACAATGCCAACTCAATACAGTAAACTGGGAAACTTTTCCCAAAGTTAACAGCACAGCTACAATTTCCAAAAATTCAAATTATATGTGTTATATACACACACATACATACATACACCAATAATAGCAGTATGTTATGCATCAATAGCAGTAACAGCTTCTCCAGCTTCTTCTCTGAACAAAATTATAGAGATATCCATCACATTCTATTATGAACAAAACAGAAAACCCTAGAAAACAGAAAAGTTCTTTAACTGTAGTGATACCTGGCACCATTTTTTTTTTTTTATTAGCTCCTCAATCTTCATCTGGGAAGAAAACATTCTAGAACAACAGCATTAAGAACAGCTCTGATAAAGCACTATCACTACTATGCATTATAAAGCAGGTACAAGGTATTTTACATTCACAGAGGTATGATACAGTACTGTTCTACATCTATGATGTTAGAGGGTACAATTAAAAAGATATTATTTGAGACTTGTTTCTACTTGTGCAGCAGAGGGCCCAGGGATGGTATGACACAGCTCTGTAAAGAAACAGCACAAATCTATTTATTATTAATTTGACACCCATACTACTTAAACCATAATTAATTTTCAAGTACAGACAATAACAAGCTTATAATTCCATCTAACATGATACCATTATTCTGCTTACAATCACGAAGACACTAATTCCTTCCCTAGAAATGTGGTAAAGTCCCTGAGTGATGTTTTCTATTTATCTTTGATATCCCATTACTCAAATATTACATAAAATCTGAGGAAGGATATTTAGAAGGAAAATAGGGAGGCAAAGCATTAATGTCACAAATAAATGTGGTATTATCTGTTGAAGATATTTTGTAGTTTTATCAACTGTACTAGAGAGAAATGTTCACCTGTTGAAATATCCATTTTGTAAGCCAAACAATAATGTGATTGATTGTATAAAAGAAAACAAAAGAAAAAAAAACAAATATAATTAAATTAAAAATTTTAAACATTTTGATATAAAAATCAATATAGTTAGCCTTCTATGGAGTCAGTCAACCATGGTTTGAAAACATTTAAAGAAAAAATTTCAGGACCAGCATCATAGTATAGTGGTTGAAGAAATCCTATCCCTCATGGCCAGCTGCAGTTCAAATCCTGGCCCTTGTGGTTGAAAGCATACCAGGTTAATGCACATGCATACGCCCAGTCCTGACAGAATGGAAAAATAGAAGAGACAGGATTGTGGCATGACCATACCCCACTGAGAGATACTTTCTCCCTCTGTTTCTGGCATGTGTACATGCTCATTAGAAATTAAAACAAATTTCATTTAAAATTCAAGAAATTCTAAAGAGCTAAACTTCAGTTTGTCATGTGCTGAGTACTGGGCTGAATCCACATGAATGAAATGATATGCAGCATTGTATTAGGTAACCTGGAAAATATTTAAAATATATGAGTTGGGACTAACAGGTGACATAATGGTTATGTTGCTGGACTCCCACTTAGTTGACTGAAGTTTAAGTCCTGGACCTGGTGGTTTCAAACTCAAGCTGGGTGCGTGTGCATGCATGCCCAAAATCCTGAGAGGAGAATGGAGGAGAAGGGATTGCTATGTGATCATCCCCCTTGGGGGGGTGATATCTCACTTTCTCTCTCTGTCTTTCTGGTGAATGCATATGCCCAATAGCAAAAATCAATAAAAAAGTATATGGGAGGATATATGTGAATTACATGCAAATACTATGCCGTTTTATATAAAGAGCTTGAACCTCCATGGATTTGGGTATCAATGGGGGTGTTTTGTCAGATACTGAGGGATAACTATACATCTTATGACAAAAAAAGGAGAAAAAGGATATATAAATACAAATATAAACACAAACACAAATGTACTGATAGCAAAATAAAGAGAAAATACTCATGCCAGTACCAGTCTTCATTTCTGTAATTGATCACATGGTCAAAACTGGTATTATCTTCTTTACCTATTCTGTATCCTCTTTTTTCTTCAGCAAACACCTCACCTGGTCTGGATCTTTACCTGGTATGATGATTCAAAGCTTTATTACTAAAGATTCTAGATCCCTTATATTCATGCCTCAGTTGGGTTGTTTTAGTTTTGACCTTAATCATGGGACATGGAAATACTAGGAAATACACTAAGGAAGGTCCTATAATGCAGATATACTCTGCCTTACCCCAATGGGGTGATAACAGACAAAAGGGGAAAACAGGGAATCAGGATGCAGAGTAGCAGGAGTAGGGAGCATGGGCATTGGGGCCATTTCTTCATGTAATTTATACCTTATGAGCCTCCTTGGGAAGGATCAAATATATACCACTCCCATCTGATGATGGAAAATTTCTGCACATACCTAACTTTATGGTTCACTGGGTCAAATAATATTAGTTATTGACAGGTAGCTCAAGTTGCATGGTAACTTTGTGGCCCAAGGTCAAGTGACCAAGTGCTATTTTTCAAAAGGAGAAGATCTCTCTGTAGATGATGGCATGACTTTATTCGAAAATTCTGAAGGCCTGTGCTTCCATCTACTTGGGGGGCCTGCCAAATGCTGTAAACAGCATCTGCTACAGTTGCTTCAATAACCATTAGATCTGCAGTTTCATATGGCCCAAGTGGCAGAGCAACCTGTATAGCAACCTGGACCTGTTGCAGAGCCTTCTCTTTTCTGGGTCCCCTTCAAAACTGGCAGCTTTATAGGACAGTTGGCAAATGAGCTGGAGTAATACACCAAAATGAAGAATATGTTGTCTCTAAAGTCCAAAGAGGCCCACTATGCATTGTGCCTTATTCATGTAGGAGGGGACAGATGCAAATACTTATCCTTTGTCTTAGAATATCTCAATGTGCCCAGTACTACTGGACTCCTAGAAATAGCCTTACATTAAAAGAATTTTGAAATTCGGTAGTATTTATTTCCTACCCTCTGATATGCAGATGTCTTACCTATAAGCCTAGAGTGCTACTACTTGCTTACTAGGAGAAATTAGTGTAATGCCAGTAATCTAACATACAAGTGAATGTCTTGTAGAAAGAAGTTGTGGTCAAGATCTCTGCAAACTAAATTATTACATAGGACTGGAAAGTAAATATATTTTTGAGGAAGGACAGTGAAGGTGTATTATTGGTCTTGCTACCTAAAGGAAGACCGCTTCTAGAAGGCTTATGGTTATGTATGTCAGATCAATAGCTGCATAGTAGGTACCAAGGGATGTGTTAATTTTCTCAAGCAATGAAACCACATTTGGCCCAGCACCTACAATTGGCATCACAACCTGGTTAAGCTTATAATAATCCACTGTCATTCTCTAAGATCTGTCTGTCTTCTGTGCAGGCCAAATGGGATTGTTGAATGGGGATGAGGCAGGAATCATCATCCTTGCATCCTTCAAGGCCTCAGTGGTGACTCTAATCTCTACAATCTCTCAAGGACTGCAATATTGCTTTCAGTAGGCAGGGGTAGTTAAAGTGAATTCTACTTAACCTTTCTAATCTCAATAGCCCTCACTCTATAGATTGAGGAACAAATGCGGGGATTCAGAAAACTATCAAATATGTCTATTCCAGTGATTCATTCTGGAATTGGGGAAATACCGTTGAATAGATTTTCACTATTGGGAAGCCATTGTGAGAAGAACATGAGCTAAAACTTTATTGATCATCTGACCTCCATAAACTCGTCTCTGACTGGTAGTCTGTAGTGATGTTTTTTGTCTCCTGGGATTAGTGATTAGTGTCAACTCAGAGACAGTGTTGAGTAGCTCCTGAAGGATCTGATTATTCCCTTTTCTACCCCTTTGAGGAAAGCTGATGGAAAGATTAATGGTATAAATTTGTGTAGGCTTTTTCCTCAAGGGAATCTGACCTCACCTTCATTCAAGGGATTCTGGGTCTATAAAACTGGCATAAGTCTGAGACTTGATTAAAGGGCCATTACCCTCTGTTTTTATAATTCAAGTTAGATTTTTGTTTACTTGATTTGTAACATTTTTGCTTATATAGCTCAAGTAAGAATTTAGTAAATTTCAGGAATACCATGATCAATTAGCCAACATCACAGGTCTGCATGAGTTAGTCCATTTTTATTGCTACTGTGTCTCTTCTATTATAATTACAATGCCCTCCTTGCCTTTGGTGGGTGAGTGTCATCACTTGGCCCCTACCACCTTGGGATCCAATCACTCATGTAGTTTTTCCAACTCAGTTACTAGTGAGAGGTTTGGCCTTCAAAAAACAGTAATCGCAGAGCTCTTACTGGTAAAAGGGCACATCTAGAATTTTCCAATGTGGGTGAGTTGGTTTTAAATGACAAATCCACTTGACTGTTCTGATCTCCCTAAGCCTTCAAATCCCTTCATCTACAATAAATCAAGGGAAGTCTGACATTTTTAATTTGCTTGTGGTAGGCCATATTTTCTTCAATGTTTCAACCAACAAACCAGACAGTGTCCTTTCTAACTTCCTGAGCTGCAGTATTAAATGCAGAATCTGCTTAGTGAGCCCACATCAAAAATTCAGTCTGATCCAATTTTACATTTCTTCTGCTGTTATCCCACACCCTTACTATCCATTCCTATACACATTCCCTGGTTTTCTATGTAAATTACAAAGTTCCAGTAGTTCTTTTGAAGTATATGTCCTCAAGAGTCACATGTTATACCTCACTTTTTAGGGGGTCATTGAGACTCATGTCTGGTTCCAGGTCAAGAAAGCAAAGAGGAGGGAATCAGCAGTTAGCATAATGGCTGTCGCTGGACTCCCAGGTAGTCGACTGCGGTTTGCGTCCCGGACCCGGTGGCTTAAAAACTCATGCTGGACACGTGTGTGTGTGTGCCCAAGATCCCGAGAGGAGAATGGAGGAGAAGGGATTGCAGCGTGACCATCCCCCCTGGGGGGTGAGTTCTCGCTTTCTGTCTCTCTGTCTCTCTCTGTCTGTCTGGCAAGTGCATGCTCCCTATAGTGAAAATCCTGTCCACCAGACAGTGTCCTTTCTAACTTCCTGAGCTGCAGTATTAAATGCAGAATCTGCTTAGTGAGCCCACATCAAAAATTCAGTCTGATCCAATTTTACATTTCTTCTGCTGTTATCCCACACCCTTACTATCCATTCCTATACACATTCCCTGGTTTTCTATGTAAATTACAAAGTTCCAGTAGTTCTTTTGAAGTATATGTCCTCAAGAGTCACATGTTATACCTCACTTTTTAGGGGGTCATTGAGACTCATGTCTGGTTCCAGGTCAAGAAAGCAAAGAGGAGGGAATCAGCAGTTAGCATAATGGCTGTCGCTGGACTCCCAGGTAGTCGACTGCGGTTTGCGTCCCGGACCCGGTGGCTTAAAAACTCATGCTGGACACGTGTGTGTGTGTGCCCAAGATCCCGAGAGGAGAATGGAGGAGAAGGGATTGCAGCGTGACCATCCCCCCTGGGGGGTGAGTTCTCGCTTTCTGTCTCTCTGTCTCTCTCTGTCTGTCTGGCAAGTGCATGCTCCCTATAGTGAAAATCCTGTCCAAAAAAAAAAAAAAGAAGAAAGCAAAGAGGAGTGCTACATAGGAGTAGATCCTAAGGGAAATCATCTTCACCTCGCATGGTGATCGCCTCAGAGGAAGGCACTACTGTTTCCTCAGGAAATGCAAGGTTGACCTCCCCAGAGATGGAAAGAAATATTATTGTGAGTGAAGAAGTTGATACCACTTGGGGTTAGTGGGGAGGCCACTTGCTCTGAGAATAGAGAGATCACTCCCACTGAGAGAGATGACTCATCAGAGCTTAGAGGCTCATTGTCCCTAGTATCTTTATAATATCCCCACTTGTTCCCATCTCTACTTACAGGACCCCATTCTTTCCCAATCATAAATCATCATGAGTATGGAGTTTCCACTGATATTATGATTCAGCTAGTTATACGATAAGGGGTCTGCATTTTTTTTTTTTTTCAGAAATTTTAGCCCAGCAGTAGCAGAATATAAAGTTGACCACAAATGGCTAGGGTATAAACTGTAGGATGGGTTTTTATAAAAAATTCTGTAAGATGCAATATATGGTATTAAGCTAGTACCACAGCATTAATTAAACCGTTTGTCAGTAAAATGTGAGGAACGGGGTTCCCCACTTTATGGCTGCATTATAGTACTCCTCTGGTATCCTAATGATAACTTTCTCTAGGGGCCATAGGTAGGGAGAAAAAGGATTATACTAAGAGTATCATAAACAAAGGACAATGACAAATGGAGTAGAAGAGAAAAAAATGGGAATCTGTTTCTTACTATAGTGGTCTAAATTAGGAGCTCTGTTATTATATTGAAAACAGTGTCCTTGATACTCTATTATAGTTTTAAGAAACTTAGGGCTCAGTCATATGGTGTGTGTTGATGACACATGAAATACTTGGGTTTTATTTGTAATCTAACCTAAAGGATGTGTGTAGCGGCCTGTGCCTGTAATCCTAGTGACTCGGGGCTGAGGCCGAAGGAGGATCTTGAACTCATGGCTGGAGGCTGAAGCAGGAAGATGGTGACATTATGAGACTATGCTTGAAAGAAAGGAAGAGCTTATATAGGGTTGTTTGTGTTGTTTGTTTGAAATTATATTGATCCATACCCCATATTTTCTAGTTACTGCTGAGCAATCTGAGAAAGTCACACATCTTTTCTGAGTCAGTCACTTTAAATGTTTAGTGGGAGTATCCTATTAAGGTTATTAGGAGCAGCATATTAGAAAAGTGTATGAAGTAGGCCTATGAGAGTTTCTAGAGCATTGTAAACTTCCAACAGTTGGTATCACCAATAACAGCAAGAACAGTGAGGTGCTTCTTTGATCCCTAGTTCTTTAAGGAAGTTAAGGATATAATTTTGGTATTCTTCATGAAATGACTTGAATTAGCCATTTAAAAGAATATATACTTATTTGCGTTATTATTGTTATTTTCTTTTTCTTTTTGTTTTTTTTTCCTTTAAATTTATGTTTTTTTACATTAATTCACTATACATCATTACAACATACAAAATGAATTTTCCATCCAAAATACACTGTATATTGGCTCAATCAAGCACATTGACATACATGCTATTTTCTTTTAGCGAAACTTAACAAGAAGGTAAAGACAGCAAGGGAGGGAACCAGCAGTTAGCGTAATGGCTATGTCGCTGGACTCCCACGTAGTGGACCGCGGTTCGCGTCCCGGACCCGGTGGCTTAAAACTCACGCCAGGCACGTGTGCGTGCGTGCCCAAGATCCCGAAAGGAGAATGGAGGAGAAGGGATCGCGGTGTGACCATTCCCCCTGGGGGGTGATTTCTCGCTTTCTGTCTCTCTGTCTGTCTGGCGAGCGCACGCGCCCTATAGCGAAAACCTCTCAAAAAAAAAAAAAAAAAGACAGCAAGGGAAACATATTAACCTTCCATACTACTGCCTTTGCAGATTAACAGCTAGTGTGCAAATCTTAAGTTGGAGAGACTCTTGAGCAAGGTAAATTCCATGGTCTGCCTACTGGTACACCAGACTTATTACCAGTGCTGTTTGTATTATCGATGAAGTTGAGTGAGAATTTTTACAGAGCACATAATTTATAGATAATAAAAATGACTCCACAGCATCACCCACTTTTTAACCCAAAGAAGAGTTGCATGCTTATTTTTCAATGAGGTAAGTTAATAGAAAAGATACAGAAAATTTTGTTTACATATAACTTTACATGTAGAATTATCTTTCTGAGGAGATTAAATTTAAGTTGAGAGGAAAAATTGTCCATTGGTTTTAATTTCTGCTAATGTTGAAAAATAATCCATAGTGTCAAGTAAAATGAAAAAAGTGTCAATTCTGGAAAAAGAATCCCTGAGATTTTCTTTGAACATTTTTAACATTTTGTTTTTTTACCATGTAACCGCTGTGATAGCATTGAGTGTTCATGGTTGGAGGAATTAGATAAACATAACTAAAGGCTCCTAAGGTCCTATTGAGGTCCTATTGTCAGTTAATGATCTGGCAATAAAAACTTTAAAGTGTGAATCTCATACATTATATTTTTGATATTTAGTGAATCAGGAAATTTTACTGGGGCTCAATACTCAAATTTCTTTCAAGTTGCCTCTTTTGTAAATTATATTGGGAAGATTCCAGTTCTAGATACAATTATGTATCATAAATGGGAATAATTATAATGCTGGTTAGCATTTATTAAGTCTTTAATATGTGTAGTTCTGTGTGAAGTTTTTTGCATGCAGTCTATCACCTAATCTTTCAGTTTACACTTTGTTTTAGGTACTGCTAACTATCTACACTGGCTAAAGAAATGTGAGATTAGATGATAAATAGATTTATGAGGATGTAATACAAATTTGTAGCAATAATAGTTGATAGCTGAGCATATTCTCTACACATTTACAAATGTTTAACTCTTATCTTGGGAACAATGTATCTTAATAGTTAAGAACACAGATTCTAGAACCTGCAACCTGGAATCAAATCTACAATCTTCCACGTAAATTTAGCCAAGATTATTTTTTACCTCTCCATGACTCAGTTTTCTAATTTTAAATGGAGAGAACTTTAATAGTTTCTATTGTATAGCTTATTTGTAATAATTAGGTGGATTAATTACAGATAAAATTCTAGAACAGTTCTTGGCATGTAATACTTTCTTGAAAATAAAGTTAACTCTTATATTTAGCTATTTATCATGACATTAAAAAGAAATGTTATAAGGAAGTAATTTAAGAAGCTAATGACTGGGTAAATCAGACTAGACATTGAAAATAAAACCCTCTTCACAAATTAAATCCATAGACAAAGTTTACAATGAGCTTGGCCTTAAGGGAACTTGCCTCAACCATCTGGTTAAAACTCAGAGTCCATTGCTTCCAGAAAGATACACGCTGGCCCATCTGAATTGACATCTGTGTGCACACTGAAGTCCCGAAGGATAATTAACAGAAAAATCTCCAACAGCATTACTGACATAAGCCTGGGGAACGAAGCCATAAAACTCTCTATATAAACAAGTGGCCTATATAACCACACAACTATAAATTTTGGTCTTGCCCCAGGGGCACCTGAAATGGCCAGCTGCTCAAATCGAAATAAACTTATTTCTGAAGTACATGGCAAACAAGATTTTAAAAATCACACCTCTTTTCTACAGCCTTCACTTAGCTTTAGGCAGATGATTTCATGCTACCTTATTTCATTACAGCTGTGAATGATACCTCATGACTAAAACATAGAATGCATTTCTGTTTTATCACAGTCCTTTTTTAAAAAATTAAACTTTTTGTTATGGTATGCCTATAATGCATGAAACAACGTTTACAGTCCAATGAAGTTTTTATGAGTAAATATATCTGTGTGGTAGTCTGCAGGGGGCATGGTGGTTAAGTAGCTGGATTCCCACATGGTGGAGTGCAGTTCCAGTTTCAGGCAAACTGTTTTAAAAATCTTAAAAATCAAGCCAGGGGCTTGCATATGTGTGCCCCAAATTACAAAATTCCAAGAGGAGGATGGAGGAGAAAAAACTGTGGCTTGTCCATCCTTTTGAGGAACGATTTCTCTCTTCACTCCACCGCCCATCTCTCTCCAGCAAACACACATGCCCTACAGCAAAATCTTAAAATAAATAAATAAATAAATAAAGATTTAAAGAGAATGATAAGCAGTCATATAACTGTAACCATTTAAGATAGACCACTTTTCATCTTCTTAGAAAGTTTTATTTTGAATCTTTTTTCATTTCACTGTAAGCAGTTGAAAGTAACCACACAGCCACTTCTATATTTTGCTTAGAAATGTCATTTGCTGGAGAGTTAGTACTCTTACATTCTGTATTTGTCAAAGGCTTAGGGCTTGGATACAATGCAACCAAATTATTTTCAATAGTGTGGCAAGGATGACCTTTCTCTAATTCCTAATGAGATAGTCCTCATTTTAATCAAAGTGGCATTTACTATCCTTATTTCTATACGTTTTTTAGTCATAGACACTTAACCAACTATCAGAAAGTTCTAGTTTATTCCTAGTCTATTCTTCTTTAGACCATCCACCAGAATCTAGTCTTTGTTCTTTCAAACTCTTTTAATCTGTGCCCATTATCTGGTGCCTAATCTGCTTCCACATTTTCAGGTATACACTATTAGTTACACTTCTCTGGTATCATTTTTCTTTTTAAATTCATTCTTGGTTGCTTAGCAACTGAATCCCTGAAACTGGATTTTTTTTTTTTTCTTTTTAAGAGAGATTTTTGCTTAGGGCACATGAGTTTTCCAGAGAAGTGGAGAGACCGAAAGTGAGAAATCACCCCCGGGGAGATGGCCGTGCTCCAATCTCTTCTCCATTCTCTTCTCAGGATTTTGGGCATGCATGCACACATGCTTGACATGAGTTTTAAGCCACCAGGTGTGGGACTCGAACCACAGTTGACTGTGTGGGAGTTCAGTGACATTACCATTACTACTTCTGCAGGTCTCCTGAAACTGGATGATTTATAAGGATACAGTTCTTATAAATGGGCCACTTCTAGTGAGGGTCCTCTTGTTAGTGAGATCCCAAAGCAGTGCAGAGCATCACATAGCAAGAACTAGAGAAGAGCATGCATGTTGATTCTATGTGTGTACTCTTCTTTTTCTTTCTTTTTTTTTTTTTTTTTAATAATTTACCAGAGGTCAGTGTACTTGTCAAAGACAGAGAGACAGAGAGGAGACAGAGAAAACATGCCCCAAAAGGGTGTGGTCCCACCACATTCCCTTCTCATCCATTTCTCCATCCTGTATCCTGTAGAGATTTGGAGTAGCTCTCACATGTTCTCAGTGTTTTTTAAGCCACTGGGGCCAGGTTCAAACATTGCAGGTGGCCATATGAGATCCAGCTCCCTTAACCGCCAGGCTGCCAGACCAACAGGCTGCTAGTGCTCACATGTCTGCTCTTCTTATAAATCCACCAGGAGTCAATAATGGATGCTCTGCTCTGATAACCTCATTCAATTTCAGTCGCTTTCCAAAGGGCCCTATCTTCAAAACCATTATGGAATGAAATATCTACCCTCTCACATCATTATGATGACCCACAAAATTTTAAAATATAAATTTTGTGGAGGGCCAGCTAGTGGCATGGTGGTTGAGTCAGCCGGATCCCACATTGCTGACCTCGGGGATTGAGTTCAGGCCTGATGACTTGAGAGACACTAGGCATGCATGCCTGTGTGCCTAAATCCAGAAAGGAAAGAGAGATGGAGGAAAGGAATTGCATCATGGTCATCTCCAATGGGAGATGATTTCTCACTTTCTCTCTCCGCCATCTCTCCCTGGTGAGTACATACAACCTCTTGTAAATTTTAGATTGAGGAGGGGGGTGGGGGGAACACATTCAAACCATAGTAGAAAGGAAGTAACCAAAAATACAAAAACTTAAGTGTATAGCTTAGTGAATTTTCATATAATAAACATATCTAACTTAAAAACCAGACATTTCAAGCAGAACTCTACTTTTTTTCCTCCTCCCATTTACTATACTCCTGTCACTATATTGACTTTTAACAGCATTGATTAATGTACTTGTTTTTGCACTTTTAGAATATTGCAGTATGCACTCTCTTCTTATATTCATTACATTCATCCACGGTTTGTGTAATCATTTTCATTGTGTTATTATATCACATTATATAAATATACCTGGATTTATTTATCCATTTACCTGTTGATTGTTATTTGGTTAAGTGCTAAATTGAGACTTTTGAAAATAATGAGGGCCAGCTCCATGGCCTGGTGGTTAAGACTCTGGGAGCCTACATGGCTGACCATGAAGTTCAAGTACAGGATCCAGCGGCTTGAGAAACACACTGGATACACGGGCAAATATGTCCAAAATTCTGGGGTAGAAGGGATTGCAATGTGATCATTCCACCTTGGTAAGGATGCACACACACTCTAGGCAAAATAAATTAATAACTAAGGATAGGAAAAAAGAAAATAATACTCAATGAATATATTCTTAAGTCTACCTTTTGGTATACATTTGTATGTACTTCTGGAATAGAATTGCTAGGCTATAAGATATTCATATATATGTTCAGATTTAGTAGATACTGTTAAATAGAATTCCAAAATAACAGGAGAAGAGGAAATTTTTCTTCCTTTCTTTCTTTCTTCCTTTCTTTTTCTTTTTCTTTTTTATTAGATGATTTTTTGCTATAGGGTGTGTGTGCTTGCTGGAGAGACAAAAAGACAGAAAGTAAAAATTCACTTCCCAGGGGCATGGCCATGCCTCAATCTTTTCTCCTCCATTCTCCTCTCAGGATTTTGGACACACACACTTATGCCCAGCATGAGTTTTAAGCCTCCGGGTCTGGAACTTGAACCACAGTTGACTATGGGGGAGTCCAGTGGCATAACCATTATGACATCTTCTGGTCCCGAGGAAATTTCTTTTCAAATTAAATTTAAATATTTTCATAAAAACAAAAGGTAAAATTTCTGAACATAATTTAAATATTAACTATAAAATAAAATAAGTGAAACTTGGAAAAAATAGTAAAAAGCTTTGTTAATATTTTTGCCATGCTGAGTAAATTTTACTGCCACAAAATGTAAATCTATCTGTATATTTCTAATACTTTGGGAAATGCAGGCCTATGTCACTTATTAATAATTACTCATATACCGTCTATCTTGTTATATTGCCTTGGCAACTATTTACATTTTTAAAATGAGATATAATTGTTATCTGTCTCCTTTTCTTTGAAATGGAAGAGATAATATTAAATTACAGTTCTTCATATCTCATTTGTATCATTAAAAATGTCACTCAGTAAAAAATCTTAACCATTAGATTTCAGTTATTATGGGCAATATTAAACTCGGCTATTTGGCACACCTTTTTTTTTTTCTCCTCTCCACATTTAAGTCAGTGAGAGAGTAACAAGCACATGAATGCTCATGGATGTTTCATTCAGTACTTGAGTGTGTTGGGATGCAGAAAGCTTAGGCAGTGGAGTGATCAGAACTGTTTTTTTTTTTTTTATTCCTCCTTTTGTGTTATTTAGTCAAAAAAAAAACATTCTGAGTCTCAGTTTTCTCTTTTACTAAATAAAAATTATAATGCATTGTGTCATAAAATTACATGAGGATTAAATAAGATAATGGACTTTAACTTCCTAGCACAAAGTAGGTCTTTAATAAATTGTAATTTTCATTTATAGAACTTTTTCTCTTTGATTGAAAACTAAACAACTTAATGTATCTTTTTAAAAAGCTAAATTGATTTTTATGAATTACTTTCTTCAATATATATAACTATATTTCAGTACGCATAGACCTGTATTTAAAATATATTTTAATTTTCAAAGTTTATACTATTTCTAAGAATGTCTTACTTATTTCCCCTTTGGAGTAATTTAAACACAGAGAGAGTCTGACTTAATGAGCCATACAACAGCTTGATAATGACCAACCTTGTATAATGGTCAGTATAACCTGGGTGATGAAATAAAAAAAAGATACAGAGTTAAATCTTGACTCTACCACTTAGTTGCCACAATTATAGATTATGTGACCTCTATGGATTTTGATTTCTTAGTTTACAAAATAGGAATTAAAATATTTATCTCAGTGTTCAATGTATAATACAAACACTCATTAAATAATCATTATTTTTATTGAAGCTCTCTACTTTTGCCATTTATATAGTGAACCAAAAAGTTTTCCTGCATTGTTAAAGGAAGGCTCTACTTAGCCAGAGAGAAAATACTTTTACCAGAGTTTGAGATGGGATGTACATTAAAAGGAATCCTAATTATTATTATTTTTTTTGATTAACAAGCTCATGTTTTCAGAGTATTTTTTATTAACTGTATTCAAAAATATAAAAATGAGATCCAAGGGACTAGCAGATGGCATAATAGTTATATCACTGGACTTCCACATAGTCAACAACAGTTCGAATCCTGGACCCAGAGACTTAAAAGATGCTGTGCAGGTGTCGTATGCATGCCCAGAATCCTGATAGGGGAACGGAGATGGGAATGCAGTGTGGGCATTCCCCCCCAGGGAGGCAGGTGATTTTTCACTTTCTGTCTCTGTCTTTCTCTGCTGTGAGTGTACATGCCCTATAACAAAAATCTTTCAAAAAAGTAAATAAATAAAATAAGATCCAAGATTATAAAGCATTTCTCATTATTTCTAATGTTGGAAAAACTTGGAAAAGAGTAATAGATACAAAGGAGTTTAGAAGATAATTTCTTGGAGTTTTGGAATTAAATCTGTTCTTTATCTTTTGTCTTGTTAGCATATATATGTCTATATTTCATGTACTTATAAGTAAATGAAACAATAGAAAAGACACTATTTAGAATACCTGATTGCATTATCTGTTTAGACTATCATGCCTACATTGTGTTGAGTTCTCTGGTCAGTAAACTTGCCCTTGAGCTGAAGATTTCATTTCAGGAATAGATACTGCATTGATCTAATGTTTTAATTAATGGAAACAGCACAGAGTGACTCTGATTTTTCTTTGATCTTTTCAAATGTCAATTTGAATTTGCACATTTAATAAATGAAACAAATAAAAATAAGTCAAAGTAGTCATTTTAAATGCAAGCCTAAAAACTTGCTTGTTTCATTTGTTTCAGACATCTGTGATTCTGAGAAAATTAGGGATACCAATTTTAGTAGGATCTCTCTAAGTTAGAGTTAAGTAAGCTTTGAAGGTGCACAAAAACTAGAAGTTACCAAGAAAGTGTGTTTAAGTGATGGCGTAACACTGAGTGTGTGACTTCAGAAGCAGTATATACAGGAACAACAACAGATAAAGCAAATATGTCTGGATTGGGAAGCCATCTAGTTTCTGGCTATTACTTCCATTGCCTTTCTCTGGTGGCTTAACGAACACAGTTGCAATAGCATTTTTTTTTTCTTTTTCTTTCATGTTTTTATTGACTTCCAAGGAACAACTGTTTTTCAAAATGCTTTCTTATAAAAACAGCTTTATCAAGGCATAAAACACACCCATTATTATAGTGTACACACTTCTAGTAAATTTGCATAGTTGCAATTGCACTATAATCCATTTTAGAGAATTCCAAGCACCCAAAAAAGGTCCCCTGTGGCAGGTTGTGGTCAATCTCCACTCCCATAGCTGGTCCCCTACAACCACTGATCTGCTTTTGCCTTGAGAGCTTTGCCTTTTCTTTCTTTCTTTTTTTTTTTATTAATTTAAATATATTTATTTACATTCATTCACTGTACATCATTACAGCATATAAAATGAGATGTCCCATCCAGAATACACTGTATATTGGCTCAGTCAAGCACATCAACATATGTGTAATCATCAACAAATAAATTTCTATTTCTTGTTTACTATATATTTTGCTTTTTTCCCATCCTTGATTCCTTATCTCTTACCCTCTGCCATCTCCCACCCTCCCCCCACACTGTCTCTGGTATCCATGGTTGTTTTCTCTGCCCTTTTCCCTCCACATTTTCTTGATTCACTAAAGATCTTAATTAATCTAAATATTTTCAATAGCAAGCACAGCTGATATATACATATCCATGAACACACATCTGACTTTAGGCATAAACCTCAATGAGTAGAATGAAGATACTATAAAGTAGCACCTAGCTGGGGCTATATATCTTACTGCAGTCATCAAATAGGTATTTTTAATGCATTTTTTTTAGCTTCAAGAAAAAGTTTTAGTTTTTTTTTTCTGAAATTTTTTTTAAAACCTAATTAATTTACATTTATTGCCTAAGCATCATCACAGAATACAAAATGTGATTTTCCATCCAGGATATACTGAATAGTGACTTAATCATGCATGCTATTGTCAATAATTTTCTGTGTCTAGTTATATATATATGTGTGTGTGTGTGTGTGTGTGTGTGTGTGTGTGTGTGTATTTTTGCCCCTATTTCTAACCCACTCCCCTTTCCCACCCTTTTCCCACACTATTTCTGGTGTCTACAGTTGTCTTCCATTCCTAAATCTCCCCACATTGTATTGATCAGACTATTTCTTAAATAATCTCACTACTTTCAATAGCAAGTTCAGCTGGTGATTTCAAGAAAAGCAGTTTTAACTTAAATGAAAGAAATACTAAGGAACTTTGCTTAAAGCTTAAAGCCAGGAAACTGGTTAGGATTTTGTTCAAATGGTATATACACAAACCTATCGACATTTCAAGACAGGACACGCATCCTTAAAACTGGGCAACAAAGCCTAGAAGTAATTCAGCAATGTTTTAGTCAAAAGTTATAAAATTCTATTTCACCAGTTCAGTCTCATGTACTTTATCTTCTGTTATCCTTGGATTTTTCTGATTAAATTCTAGGATATAATATTCAACTCCAGACTTGTCCCTATGATTAAGTTGGTCATTTTCTTAGTTTTTGAACTCTTATTTCTGTGTGTCTGTATTTAATTTTCCTGATATAGCCCTCCCTAGAGAACTTCTTAGAGATCTGGTCTGGTGCTACTAAATTCTTTCAGGTTTAAGTCAAAGACTGTCAAATTTCACTTTCACTTTTGAAATCTGTTATCTGATTTAATTTGAGTGGCTTAATTGGTTAATAGTACTGTTCAAATACTCTATTCCTTTAGACATTTTCTGTTCAGCTCTTTTTATAATTTAAAATGGGTTACTGAAGTTTCCAACTATTATTATAGATAGAGCTCTCTATTCCTTTATTTCTTAAACTTTTTACTCTACATATTTTGGACTCCGTTATTAGGTAAATAATTATTATGCACTTTGATGAATTAGTACTTTTATCAATATATAATTTAATTTCTCTTATGCCTATAATTAATATTATTAGTCAGGTTCTCTTGATGATTATATGCAAGATATATTCTTTTCATACTTTTACTTTCAACTTCTTTTTCTTTCTTTCTTTCTTTCATTTTTTATTTCATTTTCTTTTATACATTTAACCACATTATTTAGCTTACAAAGTGACTATTTCAACAGGTGAACATTTCTCCCTAGTTCAGTTGATAAACTGGATATTCCACACAACAACAGCAAACTATATATTCTTCCCATGTGAATATGCTACTTTCTCCAGATTAAATTATATGTTAGGTCACAAAAGACTCTCAGTAAGTTTAAATTATTAAAATATTTCCAAGAATTTTCTCTAAACACAATAAAAGAAAGCTAGAAATTAGTAAGAGAAGAAATTTACAAATATTTGTGAATTCAATCACATCTGCTTAACAATCAATGTTTCAATGAAGAAATCATGAGGACTATAATAAAATACTTTAAATGAGTAAAAAATGAAAACGAAATACACCAAAACAAATAGGATGTAGCAAAGTTGGTATTCAGAGGGATACTGATAGCTATAAAGGCTTACAGTACAAAGACCTCTAGTTGATAACCTAATTTTATACTTCCAAAAACTTGAAAAAGAAGAGCAAAGGTTGGATTTTCATACAGTGGTGAAATGCAGCGCTCTGTGAAGCAATCCCAAATGGGATGGTTTCCAGTTCAGAAGTTCCCTGACTACACTGACCTTGCGTATGCCCATGATCTAGGGCCAGCTGAAGGCTGGGGTAGATAAGAGAGTTGAAGCCCTGTTGAGGGAGATCTATCTGTTTCTCTCTCTCGCTCTCTCTCTGTCTCTCTGTCTCTCACTCATGGAAAGAGGAAATAAACTTAAAAAAAAAATTTGAGTGGCAAAAACCCAAGCTGACTTCTTCATGTGCAGAGAGCACCTAAGCACCCAGGTTACTTCTGAGCTGTGTATATCCCTTGTTAACCACCACTTGAATATCCGCCAACATGTAATGCTTATGTCTGTGGAGAATGGTAGGGAATTCCTGACTTTGGAAGCCAATGGATACAGCTGCAATTGTGTATAGCACCCGCAGAAAGAATCAGAATTGAATGAACTGGTCAGAAACCAGACTCTTTTGTTTATACGTTTCTTCTTTAATAAATACATAATTCCAAATGTGAGTGTCTGAAATGTGTCCAGTAAAATCCAACATACAGGTTTGATTTCAGTAGTGGGGGGAACCCTGTTCTATGAGAAAACTTCCACTCCTAGGAGTGGCAGAATGTGAGGTTTTTCTTTCCAATCAATTTGGAAATATTGCTTTATCTGATCAGCGAAGTGAGGGCCTAAGAGCCACTGCTCCACATCTTGTTTTTAAGCATGTGCCAACTAGCTGGGTAGTATGTGACAGATCAGAACTTAGGTCCAGAAGGCTAGAGAAGGGGCAAGAAGCCTAACAGAAATGACGGGTTTGTTTGCAAACAAACAAACAAAAAACCCCTGCTTTTTGAGTGCCATAATCCTGAACTTTTGTATTTTTCCCTGAATTGGGTTGAAACTTGGAGGGAGAGAGGTAAGAGATTTATTGGCTCCCTTATCCCTCAGCTTGAGTTGTCATAAAGATTCAATTCCAATGGACATATTCAGAGATTATCAGGAAACCTGATACTTGCTGTGAGCTGCCAGCACGAATGAAGTCAGTCCTTTGCCCACTGCAGGAATTAGGGGTGCAGTGATCAGCAATGCTGGCTGGACTTGATGCAGGATCAGTGGGCAGAGCTCCATAAATCTCTCCTTCTCACAGGGGAGTGGGAGCTATTGATCGCCAGTGGCTCCATTAGCTCTGTATGACTTCACTGAAATTAAAATCTTTAGGGCTTGATCCTCCCCTCAGATAGCTATATGTACACAGGGCCTAATCTAACCTTGTAGAGAGTGAGAGAGTGGTAGGATTTTTTTTTTCCTTCTCCTTTTCTCTCCCTCACCCAGCACGTAGGTATTCCTGATGAGCGGGCTCTAACCTGTAGAATTTTAATAGGCTCCTGTTGAAAGTAGTGTCTCTGACCTTTATGAAATTAAGGAGCAGGGAAAGCATTGCCAGTAAGACTTAACAGACCATTTCTGTCTGCTGACCAGTGCCTATTTGTGTGTCTGTTCTTTTCCCAAGAAAAAGAGCCTTTTGCAAAGCCACCTCTAAAACTCAAGATACAATTGAAATGTTGAAATAGGTAAATCAATTCTTATTAAATATGATGGACTGAGGCAGAAGATACAGAGTTACTGTGTTTCACACAACAGGGTTTATCAAACCCAATGTACACATCATGGCATTATATTAATGGCAGGTCCTAAAATGTTTCTTTGGCTCTTCTCTTGATTCTCAACTCTATCAATAGATACTAAACTAAAATTGTTTCCTTGATATTATCAGAGGGATAGTATTGTGCAATTACTATTGAAAATTCAAGAGCCTCTCACTTGATGAAAAAAAGAAAGTAATGTGTCTTTCTCTAATGTAGCATGATCTTCCTGTTAACTAAAACTCAGAGATAGGTAGGTACTGAAACAGCCATTTTTCATGGAAAATAATACTTACCCATCTAATGGGGTCACTTAAGAGTTTGTATATGGAGTCTGAGATTTGCAATAAGACTTTCTGCCAAAAACACACTGGTGTCATTGGGGTTTTTTGATGGAAAAATCACAAAGCCATATCTTTGTGGAAACCACTTAGATAGGTAATGTAATAGATCATGGCACCTGTTGGTTGAATTTGGAAAACATATATTACAAATGCATATTGTGAAATATGTTGACTTACATATTGTATAGATGTATGCAAAGAACTATTTTTTTTACAGAGAATATCAATTGTATTATAGACAATCTCTAGTTTAAAATTTATACTAGTCTAGTGATAAAGGTAATACAATTCACCATTTACGTTGCTTTATATTAGACTAGATGATCTCTGAAGTTTCTTTGAACCTAATGAATTCCACAAAACCACTTTTCCAAATGCAATAAACAGCTGGAAATTGGAATTTACCGAAATGTATCAGATCAATTCAAAACCAATATGTAGTAGTCTCAATTGCTGAGTTTTGATTTCTCTTAGTCAATGATATCATTAAGGATTAGTGAATTGGAAGCACTATACTAAGTCCTAAAAATAACTTAGAATATAGAAACATTTATTTACATATTATAGTCTGCCTTTAAAATAATTCAATATGAATTAGAAATGTAATTTCTGCCTTTTTCTGATTATATAGTCTTATGGGAAAGGTAAGAGTAAGACTCCTGTCTCTCTCTCTTAAGGCTAATTTAATGGGATCACCCAGTGATATTATGGTTAAGGTGCTGGATCCTATGTGACAAGTTTTACAGTTAGATTTCTGGACTCAGTGGCTTCACAAACATGCAAGACACATGTGTGTGCATGCCCCAAATCCAGAGAGAGGAATGGAAGAGAGGAGACTGCAGTGTGGGCATCCCCTGGTGGGTATGTTGTCATTCCTCTCCCTCTGTCCAGTGCATGTTCCCGATAGCAAACTAAAAAGGAAACAAAACTTATTAATTTTTTTTCAAGACAGAAGTAGAGACAGAGAGAGAAAACTTGAAGAGACTGAGGCAGTGCCGACTGAGGGAGGGAGAGAGGTAAGAGATTTATTTCATGCTGTGATCCATTTCCAGTCTCAGCCAAAAACTTGGATCATGGACTTTTGTGCACATATGGCATGCTCAGTGAGGTGCTAGGACACAAAATCAGGACCTTTTTCATGCGGGTCCAGTCACATTACTGCTGCCCTACCACTTGACTCCAAAAGAAGTCATCCCTTTTTCTCTCGTACACACACACACACACACACACACACACACACACCGCTACAAATACAATTATATTCATGGAGACTCTCAAACACAGGGTGTTTGAGTTCTGAAGCACTTTGTGATAGTTGGTATTAATCAGTTACAACTTAGTGGAGTCAGAACTGAACTAATACTATGCCTTGCAGGAAAAGTAGGAGCGATGGTTTTTGCAGGTGATGGAGAAACACTAGATCATAAAAACAGGTGTGGTCTAAACTTGCAGGTGACTGTGTGTGCCAGGTTCCAAAACATTCCTACTCTGTTCTCCTTGGGATAAAAAGACATGACAAGAAATACCTTAAAAGCAAAGAAAGAATAAGTCAATATTTAAGTTTTTAATTCTCCCTTTGAGATGAGGGAGTGAAATAGTGAACTCAAGCACACTCGTATATGGTTAAGAAGGGAGCCCTCTATTTACAGCTCTGTAGATGGGTGCCTACGGTTTTGGCCCAGTCCTCAGCTCAGTTTCTGGGTCAGCACTGAATGATTGCTTCATGATGGGTAAGTCACCTCTATGTGTTGTGTTCTTTTTATCTGCATATAGAGAAGCTAATGCTCACTGGGGGTGTGTTTCTAAGATTAAGCAATGTGTGATGGTGAAGAACAATATCTGTGCTAAATAATGAGGATAATACTGTCTATCAGCGAATAGTTGGCTAAGAGAGCTTTGGCGGTTTTGTGAATAGCATTTCCTGCAGAAAAATCACCTGGTCCATAGGAATCATGTTTTGCAACAGAGTATGATTATCTCCTCCTAAACACTACCCCTTTCTTCCTCCACCTATTACATTTTGTTTGGAAATTAAATATCAAATCATTCTGTCGAGAAGGAGCAAATCAATAGAATGTCCTGCAAGAGCCCTTTCTGCCAGGTCCTCTAATTCTTTAAGTTATAATTTTCTTTCAAGAATTCTAAATTTAGGCATTGAACCCCACCATAATTTTCCTTGGAGAGACTCTAGCCTATACAGTCAGAACTTGGCTAGTGTTATCAATTTATTGAACCTGTAATTTTGAGATCTTTTTTCTATTTCTAGAGAATCTACTTTCTCCGCAGCCTTTTTTTTCCCCCTCCCTATCTCCCTTTCTGTTACCTAAACCCACCTCACTTGCTTAGATCCTTAACGGGGTTAAAAATGGTACAGCCAGAGGAAGAACATCTAATCGCCACCTCTGTAACATAAAGACAAGCATTTTGTAAAGGGCCAAAAGACTGCTACCATCTCTCACTTTCTTGAGATGTTCCTAATGGTGTGTTGCTAGGTTCCAGAGTGAGTATAATGACACAGGCCACAGCAAGGAAAAAATGTGCCTTCCTCTCAAAAGCATAGATCTCACTAGAAAATAAGACACTTTTCAGTTGTGTTTTTAAGAAAATAACAATTTCTGGGAAAGATGGAGGTGAGGGCAGAGGCAGGACCACTTAATTTCAAATGCTAATTTTTACTCTTTTCTGAAAGGAGACACCATGGTAATGGCATCTGACACTAATTTAGTAATTTCTCCATTTCAAAATCCACTTCTATGAATATCTTAGTTTGAATATTACCATTCATATGACTCTATAGAGTAATTCAATGAGTACTCTTTGTATAGGTGAGAAAACTGGGACCTAGGAAAGAATTACATGTTCAAGATCTTTATGTCCCTTGGCAATCAAAACGGGGAGAGAGTTGAAGTCTCCTAAAATAAACACATTTTTCATTATATAAAGAGATTACTTGAGTAGATTTATCTGTGAATCTCATCTTAAAAGTGGAGTCTCTGGGGACCAGCAGGTGGCGTGGTGGTTAAGGTGCTAGGCACTCCCACATGGCTGACTACGGTTTGGGTCCCGGACCTGGTGGCTTGCTTTCTCACTTTCCCTCTCTCACTCTCTCTATCTCTGTGTCTCTCTGGTCAAATTGAAAAATAAATTATTAAAAGTTAAGTAAATCATTCTAAGAAAAGTAAAAGGAGTCTCTGAGAGCCTTTTGAATGTCAGTGTTAAATAGATTAAGTTTCAGAATAAAATTTAGATTTATTCTGAATAGTTTTGACAGAATTATTTGAATTCAGGCATATCAGGAAAATTCCTTTTACTATTCCATAATAATAAATTCATGTCCTGATAGAGGAACTTTCTCTTTTATTCCACATTAGAAAAAAAAATGGAAAAAACAAAAACAACTTAGAAATAAAAACCTCTGGTGGAGATTACACAATGTCAGAGATTTCTGCAAAGGTCTGCCTTTAGGTTTTTCCCTGTAACCATGTTAATTGCAGAAGGAGACAGGGTATACTGGAAGAGGTATACTTTTATTTAAAGAAAAGCTAAGAGTGAAGAATAAGAGGCACAGGTGAAGTAGAAAATGGACTTCACTTAGATTGCAGTTTGGCTCAGGGGCGTCCTATGGACAACTTGTCTGTATTGCTTGGAGCCCATGCTGTGTCAATGGAATGCCCTTCCTTGGATATACCAATCGCTGCATATGCTGGAACATTTGGCAACCCTTGGGGGCCCCCACACTGTTATACAGCCAGTGACAGCACAGGCAGCACAGATGGGCATCATTTGAAATCAAAGAAAGCAAACATTTCCCCTTATCTGAAATCCACACATTGACTTACTTAGATAAAGTTTTCAGGTGACCACTGAAAATGACTAGCCTATTATTTCTCCAACTGATTTGTGTGTTCTTTAAGGCCACATTTAGGTGACATTGGTATTCACAAACTGTTCCTAGTGTATCAGGATGTTTCCACTAGTACACTAATTCTTAATTGTGGTATGCAGTCTGTGACAACCATCTGCTTGAGCAGCCACATTTTCTCTCGTTCAGACTCAGTGAAATTAAAATATTGATAGGAATAATTTCACAAGGTGAGAAAGTTAACCAAAGAATGGGAGTTGGTATAATTTCAATGGGATTATTATTAGTTTAGTTTTTGCTACAAGGTGTATGTGGTCACCAGAGAGAGAGAGTGGGAAAGTGAGAAATCATCCCCCACAGGAATGTCCATGCTGCAGTACCCACTCCCCCTTTCAGTCTCCTCTCTGAATTTGGCATACTCACACACGTGCCCAGTGTGATTTTCAAACCACAAATCTGGGACTCAAACCTCACAGTCAGTCTTGTGGGAACCAGTGCCTGGTATGGGGATGCCACGTACTGGCCCCATATAATTTCTTAAACAATTATTGCCAGAGGACACTGTACTCACGAGAGAGGGAGGGAGGGAGGGAGGGAGGGAGGGAGAGAGAGACAGAGAGAGAGAGAGAGAGAGAGAGAACTCCCCCTAATGGTTCATGGTCACAACTACAATCCTTTTTCTTCCATTTTTCCACGCTGTTGGGATTTTGGGCATGCACACACATGCACACTGGGGCCAAGATGCAAACCCTGATCACCTGTATCAGATTATGTTCCCTTAACTGCTAGGCTGCAGTGCTGCCCTGTGGAGTAGGTAGGCTTTTGAATTTAAGCTTAATATCTAGCACAGTCTTTAAACATTGGCATAAGGTTTTATGGTGTTGGTAATGAGTCATTTGTAAATTAATACTTGCCTTCATGAAGAAGAGCCTTTCATTATCCCAATAGAGAATGTAAGACATGACTTAGAAGATTTAGCAAAATGTCCTCAATTTTGTGTTTCCTCAGATTTCTTGAGGGAGAATATAGAAAAAAATTATAATAGTTCTACTTATGAGAGTGATGTTATTTGTTTGATCAACAAATATTTATTCAAATCCTGCTAAAGAATACTTGGAAATTTTAGTTATAAATACATGTTAACATCACATTATTGCATTTTTGCTGTAGTGGTAAAGGCCTCTATTGTATTAATTGAAAAATTCACTCTTGGTACAAACATTTTCTGAGAATAGAATGACTACACAGTAATATTCAAGCTAAATACAAAAATAACTGCATGTTTGGTCAATGTATATTAGACTTTTGTCTGGCAATCTGCTGACCAGGTAAGATGAATTATTAGCCCCCTAAAAATGTTTTATAATTCTATTAAATTTCATCATAAAATTACTTAAACATTTTATCAAGAATGCTAACTTCATCCTTGAGGAAAGTTTGAGCTGATTTTTCTTTTGCACGTGAGACAGACACTATGCAATGTACTGGGGCTACACAGATGAGTGGATCAAGGTTTGAGTCCCTGAATAATTCAGAGTGTGGTCTGAAATAACAGAAAAGCAAATGCGTGAGCAGTAAAAGGCAACCTGTGTTCGTTTCATTAGTGATTCCAAAGGAGAGAGTGGAGTGGGAAATTTTATACAGGGGCTTGCTCAGCTACATGAAAGAACTTTCTTGGGGTTCAATTTTGACAGAGAAATACATTTCTGTCAGGGGGATAGGAGTTAGGTTGGGAAATGGGAAGACATGGTGAGAAGACCTTACTAAGAGTAAAGAAATGTGTACTGTATTGAAGAACTTTTGGGAATTTGAATCTTGTAAGCAATTATGTGCTACAGGAGAACATGAGGTTAAGGCTAGGAGACTGTATTGGAGCAAAGAATAAAGCTAGAAAGGTCACTAGAGACTGGTCCTCTTTTCCACTCTAAGGAGTTTGTGTGCTATTATATAAGGAATTGAAGTAGTGAGCAATTTTAGTGGAAAACTGGTGATATAATTTTATAATAAATTACTTTAAAAGTAGGCTATTTTCTTTCATTCTATAAATGTTTATTGTCTAATTTTCCCAAACACAGTTTTAGGCACTAGATAGACAGTGGCAAAGAAAATAGGTACAATTTCTGCTTTCATGGTGCTTACAGTTAGCTAGGTAAAAATATTAGAGGAAAAACAACTCATGCATATATATGTATATATGCATCTAATAACTGAGCACTTTCCAATCAAAACCTTAAAAATGAGTATTCAGAAGTAATTAGATTAGGAAAGTTATCCCACTAGAAAGAACTATACGGCTAGCAGGTAGCGTAGTGGTTAAGTCGCTGGACTCCCATTTGGTGGACTAAAGTTCATGTTGGGTGCACATGAGTGCAAGCCCAAAATCCCAAGAGGAAAATGGAGGAGAAGGGATTGCTGTGTGGCCATCCCCACCTGGGGTGCTTTTTCTCTTTCTGTCTCTTTGTCTCTCTCTCTCTCTCTCCAGCAAGTGCATGCACCCTATAGCAAAAGTCTTTAAAAAAAGAAAGAAAGAAAGAAAGAAAGAAAGAAAGAAAGAAAGAACAAACTAGGTGTGTTTAAGGAATTAAAGAGACCTTGATTTTTGGAGTAGAGTGAATAGGAGGTTCAAAAGGCCCAGAAAAGTTTAAGGAAATTATTTAGCAGTCAATCAATGTAGAAGTTGTATGTAATGTATTTTTATTTTTAGTAAAGTGAGAAGTTTAGGAAATTATCTATATCAGGGTATTGGTCAAATATCACTTGCTGTTTATTTTTGTAAATAAAGTTTTACGAAAATACAGCTATGTCCTTTAGCTGCTTTTGTGCTTTCACAGCAGTCAAGGTAGTAATGAAAAAGATTCAGTGGTCCTACAATATTTACTGTCTGGCCCTTTACATCAAAAGCCAAGCCCAATCAAGATCTTTATAGTTTAATATGAGGAAAACTCACATACATAGACACATGCACAAACACTTGCACACATGTGCCTTCGGTAATAATTTCTACAAATGGAGACATGAATACATAAAATCCTGATTGGCGGTGAGTGGATCTTTTATAATTATTAAAATCATCTTTGCAGAAATGACTCTGTAGGCTATACCCACACAGTGAAGGCAACATTGTGATTCTCCTGAGATTATAGGCAAGAAAACCAGAGAAGTTAAGACTTTGTGGGTAGAATTCAGGGTTGCTAGTTTTATTAGATAAGCCTTAGGGTAGATGTGATTCTAAAATAATTTTTGCAAAGAAATCCTCTTCATATTTAATTTCAGCAACAAACATATATTCTAATGTGTAGTGCTTTTGTATTAGAAAAGTATATGGTGCATTGCTATATGTAATTGACAAAGTTTTAGAATTGAAAATGTAGAATTACATGTATCAGAGCATTTAATAATGTGGTATAGCTCAAGGTGCAGTGAAATTTCAAGCAGTATCTGTATTAAATGGTTTATAAAATATTGACCCTTGGTTTTAAGTGGAAATGCATAATATCGATATGTTTGAAAGTAACGTAAAATATGTCTATTTTTAGATACTGTATTAGGATTTGCAATCCCAAATATAGGAGTGAAAAAGAGATAGGTGACTTACACTGAAAATTACATTGTTTGAAAAGTTATTTTAGAATTATAATGGTATAAATTACCTATAATATCTATACAGTTTAATGTATATGACAGTGGGGGATGGGGGGTGAAGAGAAGAGATAGAGAAAGATAGCAAGAGAACAAATAGAGAGGCAGGACGTCAGTGGGAAACAGATATGGCTTATTACCTGTTGATGATGACATGTATAGTATTCTCAACTGGATTGGTCTGAGAAGTATTTCATGAGGGGTAAAGTCTTTTTACAAGAAAAATGAGAAATAGTGATTGACTGTTTAAAAAAATAATAATTATAATAATAACAATGATTGGGAAAAACATTGAAAAGATATTGAATGATGAAGTGGGGAGATTAATGTCTCTGTATTGACTGACATGCATGGCATTCTCTTTTGAAAAAGCAATGTAATACATTGTAAAGTTATATCTAATCCAATGTAATATAAAGAAGAAAAAAACAATGGGGGTATGAGATATTTTACTACTTCTCAAAGCAAAATAAAGTTACTTTTTTTTTTAATGTAACAAACATCTTTGGTTCTTAAATAAGTTGCATATTCTTCTATATGCTTATAGGTCTTTAATGTTTCTTTTTCTATGAAATAACTAGTCCCCATTTTTCTATTGGGTAGTCTTTTATTGAATTCATTCTTCATGTAACTGGGATAATAAGCCTTTGTTCATTATATAAATGGCAATTTTTTTTTTCCTGTTCTGATTCTCCTCTTTGGCAAGTGTCTTATTCTTTTAAAGAACAGAAGCTTTAAAGTTAAATATATTGGGGTATTTTTAATCATTTTCATGGTTAATGATTTTTATGTTTTTATTAAGACATATTTCCATATTTCTTTACCCTAACATACTTCTTTAGCCTAGGGTAAAATAGCCTTCTACATTGTTTTTCTAAAACTTTAGGGTTTTTCCTATTACATTTAAGTTCCACATCTATCTGACAATTATATAAGGTATGGGGTAGGTATCTAATTTCATTATTTTTTTCCTGTATGAGTTAGCAATAACTTCATAATTATTGGTATACTCTGTTCTATGTATGATAGGTCTATTTCCATGGTGTCAGTTTTTTTCCCATTTGTCTAATTTTCTATCTCTGTGCTAGTACCACACTCTTTAAATTATCTAGCTCATTCGTACATTTTAATATCTGGTAGGGTAAGTTGCCTCACCTATTTCTTCTTTGGTAGAATCTTAAAATTATTAGTTTATGTTTATCTTTAGAAATTGTTAGTTAGATCTTTAAATTAAAAACAATATTATTGAATGTAGAATTTCCCCTGGTATTTTGCACATATTTTGTTGTCATCTGTTTTTTATTTTTGCTCCTGAGAAGCCAACATCAATCAAATTATCATTCCTTTGTAATGGGCAGTTTTTCTTTTCCTCTTCTGACTGCTTTTATGATTTTTATTTTTGTATTTGTTTTTTTAACAGTTTAACTTTGATATCTTGGTTTGATTTTTTTAAAATTGTATATTGATTGAAATATTGGATAATTTCCTAATCTGAAATTTATATAGTTGAACAATTACATATTCAATTTTTTTTTGGTAGGGGGGACTTCAATTAGATCTGTGTTAAACCTCCTCATTCTGTCTTCTGTCTGTACTAACATTTCTTTCATATTTTCCATCTTTCTTGTCTCTGTGACTTCATACTCCATTCTTGGCAGCTTCATCAGATCTGTCTTTCAGGTCACTAATTCTCCTTTCATGTTTTTAATTTCTATTTTACTTCATAGCATAAGATTTTATTTTCCATTATCATGTTTATGACTTCTATTTAATATTGTTTTCCAGTCTGCCCGGTCAATTTTTGTAGATATTTTTTTCTTCTATAATAATGTGAATAATTTTTGTATTTCTTTAAGTGTCTATTTCACATTTTATATTTGGCATTTTAAAAGTTTATTATTTTTGCAAGTCTGTTTTTATAGTTCTTTGTTTTCTGGCTGATTACTGTTTATAGAGAACTTACATAGTGATTAAAAGAATAAAATCTCATATTTTTTTGAACTATTTTGGCAGGCATTTTTTTTTTTTAAGAGAGACTTTTGATAAAGGACACATGTGCTCACTGGAGAGACAGAGACAGAGAGAAAGTGAGAAAAACCCCTCACCCAGGGGATGGCCACACTGCAATCCCTTCTCCTTTATTCTTCTCCTGGGATTTTGGGCACTCACGCACATGCGCCCAGCATGAGTCTCAAGTTGTCAGATCTATTACATGGGAGTCCAGCAACTTAACCATTATGCTATCTGCTGGTTCCAACATTCTGAGATCTGTTTAAAAGTATCTTACTCCTAGCCTGTATGGCATTTCAGCTAAGACCTTTTCTATGCAAGTTAGAAATATGAATTCAGATCCAGAAAGTGCTAATGTGGTTAGGGATTCTTAAATAAGACTATTTTCATTTTTGCCATTCTAGGCAGAGCCAAAGATGGGAAAGGAACTTTTTCCTCTAGTTCACCTGATTTATGTATGTATGTGCATGTATCTACTTATCTACATGCTGTCAGGAAGACTTAAATGTATCTCTTAACTCTGTATGCCTGTGGCTAATTTAAAGTCAACCTTTTGGTCACAGGAAATCGATTGATATCCTTAAGTCAAATACTATCTTCTATGATTATTTATTGCTGATAGAAGATCAAATGTCTTTGTCATTTCTAGCTGTGCGTTTTTTCAGTTTTAAAAATCTCTATTATGTCCATGCTTTAGTAAAATGTTTTCCATATTTTATCCAGAATTATTTGATGTGTATTGGGAGAGGTGTTTATTTGGCATGTTTAATCTACCATATGGTCAGAAACATTACTGGGTTTTATTCTTTAACCACATCTGGAATTAAATTCAAAGAAGTTTACCTTTAACCATAGATTATGAGCATATCTTTGTCAAGTCATTTAGGAAATATCATTAATTACAAAGTATATAGTTAAGTGCCTTATTATTTGTTACATAAAAATGCTCTAAAGATTGGGAAATTATTTATCTTAATCTTTTTTAATAAAGTAAACTAATAGAGGGTTTTAGCGTTTAGCTCAAACTTGGAATTATTGTAAGTCTTTTTGAAGATAGTGAATATTCTGAATCTCTGTGTATGTACTGTTTAACTTGATGAGATAGATATATATAACCATGAAGCAAGTACTTTATTTACAAGACTTTTTTCCCATACCACTGATTATTTAATTACAATTGCTACCAAATTGAGGTTTTCCTAATGTATATTAAAGACTTTTTGCAAGAATATGTTCATAAACAATCAGAAGTCTTTATTGCATCTTATATAAAGTAATCTAGATAATAGATTAAAATATCATTTTATACTTTAACGTTAAATAGCATAATATCTAAAGGTGGTAATAGTTTTCTTTGTTTTGAACATAATGGAATATTTTGTATGAAAAAAAACCGGTTTAACCTTGTGTCTACTTTTTGTAAGGACTACAATCCCACAGATATAAAAGTTAGATTGCATGTGGACAATAGATTTGAATTTCTCATAGATATATGTAGATATAGGCTTATTTTTTATGTTTTGCCAAAAGAAGTCAGACATGATTTTAATTTATATTTTTGAGATATAGTAGAATAATTTAGAAATAAAATTTCTAATATCTAGTGGCTTATGTCTTTCTTCTTTACATCTCACTGAAGAATTATGAAAATGATATAGTTAAAATTTCCTATTGTGATGATACTTTTTTGAGCTATCTATTGGAATTCTGTTTTGTTTAGTTGTTATGAGAAAGAAGCTGAGCTATAAACCAAACGCTTTCGATTTTAAGTGTTCAGATGTACCTAGATGTCAAGTCTTCTGGGTAATGTTGACAGCTAAGATGTAACCTGGGAGGAAATTCCTTGATCATACCTTCAAGACCAAATAATACTTATAAGAAAAGGATGCTTATGTTCTATATACAACAAGGAACAAATGCTCTCTTTTGAGAACGTGTCTGAGCCTGCATTTGGAACTAGAAGTCAATAAGCAGTATTTTTTTATTATTTTTTTGGTAATTGGAAATGAGTCTTTCACCTTCCAGGGACCTATGCTGTATTACATTGGATGTTGCCTAGCAGAGAGAATAACCACAGCGTTTCAGTGGATACATTACCAAATTGGAACACTCTGACTGCTTATGAACCATTTCCACATCCACCAGATTGTCAGAGTTGAATGGAAATGCATTATTTGCCAACTGTGTTTCAATCACCATCAGTGGGGGGATTGATCCACGTAAGGTATGCCTCTGAGTGGCTCTGTCAGGACCTACATCTGTGACCACTGAGTAGTAAATGAACAACCCTGAGCAGGAGAACCACCCCCACCCACACACCCTGAGCACCCTCTTCTTCCTAACATATCAAGTGGGTCAAAGAAAAGAAAGAGCTTCAAAAGAAAAAGTGAAGAGTTCTGACCAGCACCCCAGTACCCCATGATTGTCACTCATATTTTAAAATGAATTCTCAATTTAATGGAACTTCGTTAAATGACTTTGCCTTTTTGGCATAGTTGTGGCATAATCCAAATGCAATTTTGCTCAGCCAGTTTATAATGAAAGGCATGTGTGAAAACTAGAGAAATTTCAAATGCACCTTCAAATTTTAAACCTGTTAATAGAGTGAAAATGTCTTGCACTGGTGCCTCTGTAGGACGTATTTCAAAAAATCTAAACTTTTAATATATGGCAGACAGGCTTTCAGTTGCAGTGTTACTACATTATCTGATTATTTTCTAGAAGCAGGTTATTCTTGCAGAGTCTTGCGTTCATAACACAGGATAAATTATCTATGACAGGTCTGTATGTCTGTCTGGATTTTTTTTTTTTTTTTTTTTTGCCAGAGGATATGTGTGTATGCAGGAGAGGATGGGAGATAAGATGAGAGAGAGAGAGTGACTGACTGAGACCCTCCAATGGGTCTTGATCCCATGAGGATTGTAGGCATGCACTCATGGTTCCAGTATATTTTTCAAACCAATTGTGATTGACCACATGGGATCCAGCTCACTCTGTACAGTGCTTAACTACTACACCTCAGGAAAGCCCTGCATTTTCTTGCAAGTAAACCAGAGATCCATGCATCATTTCCTCTAATAGACTTACAATGACTCAGTGTTCGATGGTTTTGCCAATGAATGTAAAATATTACCTACCTAAACTACTCTCTCCTGAATGTATGTTTATTCTTGTATATGTGCACACTAAATAAGCTAGAATTCATATACTCTAAATTCATATACTCTAATAGTGTAATACTTATATTATGACAGCAGCATGTCCTAGACATTGGTAAAATTCTTATACAGTAGTAAGAAAAAGAAATGGTTTATCAGTATTGGTTCATTAGTTCTCCACTCAGCATTCTAGATTAAAGTTGTTTATTGATTATTTCCATATTTCAAACTCATCCGTGTTTTTTGTAAACTTCTTTTTAAACAACAGCTTTCTTGAATCAGGTCAGAACCACCAGGTATTCACTCTGTAGTATTTTTAAACTTCAATGATTTTGTCCATTTTATATTTGGAACTTATTTCTGTTGTGATTTCTTAGAGCCAAATCAGCGTAGTGCTAGAAATTAAAAGTGTCTGATTTTAAGGTGGTAAATACTTCTTTGATACTTATTCTGTAAAATATTGTGCTAATATATTGGGAATGGCTATTTCTTCCTATGCTATTGTAGCCAGCAAGGTTTTATCAGTTCCTTGAGTTTGGCCAAGGAATGTCAACTTCCAGATTGGGTAATATATCACAAGTTTACTTTTATTTCCCCATTACCAAAAACATCACAACAAAACATAAACATGAATAGCCATGACTCACTCCTGAGCATCATTCTATAGTATCTGTTTCTGGCTGCCTTCAACTGGGACTGGATCGTGTAATTTAATTATCCCATGGCAACTTCTGGTAATGATAGGTTGTTTAAAGAGGGAAAAATATGAATTATATTTTGAATTAGATCTTAGGAATTATTCTTTTTTTTGAAATATATGCAAAAGGTTACTAGGGAAGTTTTAAGGCAATGACTTAGTTTTAATATCTCAATCTTTATTTTACCCATTTTGTCAATATCCTTGGATTTTCTAAACTATAATTAAGATAGATTGTTAGAAACTATTTGTTATTCTTCTCCGTATATTGTTACACATTT
>NW_006159555.1:1731501-1736078 GCF_000334495.1 Tupaia belangeri chinensis
GAAAACATCTTATAAATTATCAGATTTCTTCCCACTTTCTTTTCCATTGCATCTTGCATATAAAACTTCTCTTTTTTATATTTATATTTACAGCTTCTGGTTTTGAATATAAGATCAAACATTTTTTCATGATATTTTTACTTTTTCTTAAATTATATTTGATACATAATATCTGCATAATCTAGAATTATTTTACTATATTCTAAAGTATATTGAGAGAGTCTTATTGTAAAAGGTAGTAGGCAACAAATACCATCCATGTGAGCAATTTTGCATTTTCTAAATAAATTGCCTCAATTTATTCCCATCATTTTTTCAAGTGCCTCAGGCATCAATGAAAATAGGCTCATTAATTGCTAAGTAAGTAATTTTTCCAGAAGCATAGTCTTCTTCCATACACTCATTTGTGCATTTATTGTACGTGACCAGATTTACCAAACACAAGCCCAGATACCAAGTGAAATATATTTTCCCCTTGAAAAGTGTGCATCAGAGTCAAATAAAATTCCTACACAAATTACAACATCATTTATGATCATTGCAGAAAAAGCAGAATGCTGACTTATTTACTTGGCTGGGAAAGCCTAGAGCAATCTATATTATTAGAGAAAGAGCCTAACGTGGATATTAAAGCTTTTCTCTTTTTTTTTTTTTTTTGATGTAGATTGAATGTTTAATTCTCTAGATAATCTTACTTTTCTTCTTAGTCAGAGGTGATTTTTCTGATTTGGCATAGCATTTTATCTGTGATTCTCTTCTATATGTTTTATTTCTTGCATTAGATTAATTTGATTGAATGTCTTACTCATCTACCTTACCCTATACAATGTATGGATTTTTTGATGGCATGGATTTCATTTGATTCACTTTTGCAGTTCTTCTCTGGTTTAATATTTTGGAGAAAAGTAGATGCTCAGTAAGTACTTATTGAATGAATGCACAGATAATGTAATAGTAATATAAAGTACTTACTATAGACATAGGTAGAAATAAAACCGAAGAAAAACTTCTTGGTTTATTTCTTCCTCATTCCGATTTTATGCAAAGCACAAGTCTCTCCATTGATTATTTAGATCTTCATTCACTGAACGAGAGTGATGCATCAGGCACAGAAGGATGTGTTCTGCCAGTTTTGAGCTACTTAGAATTCATGTGTGCAGATTTATGAAACAGACTCAAATATGTTGGCTTATCTTAGGCAAAACACAATTTCCTTGCTTTTAAGGAAATAAAGAAGTTTGGAAAACTATGAGAGACTTGCAAAAGACCCAGGAGCCTAGTGGTTCTTAAATGTTATTATTTTGATTGCCGTTGTTGCCACTATATGTCTCATGGGCATTTATTGAGAATCCTTTATTTGCTTGTGCTTCAGAGTTATGCATGTATGTTGGAGTGGGTATATTTTGGAGCTTGGAACTTTGTGATATATGAATAAATGAATGCAATTCAATTAACTATTGCTGACTACTTGTGATGTGGAATATTCTTTAAAGTCTTTATGTTGTGTATGTGGGAGAAAGATATCAACAAGCAATTTATGGTTTAGTGGAGAAAATAGGTATATTTATAGATAAAGTTGTGGAGGAAATAAAAAATGAGACTATAGCTATCTTAGCGATACAGATATTTGTTTACTTGAAGGCAAGAAAATGGACTGGAGAACTTGAGGTCTGTTTAGATACTGTTTGTCTCTGATTTTGTAGATTATGAGTAGAGGAAGATGAAAGATCTTTGAATTCCAATTTTTGTTGTTTTTAAGTCATAGAGCAAAGGGTGCCAAAAGAGGATGTAAGCATTTCTGGCAACATAATGTAGCTTTTATGTGCTCCTCTCTTAACCTACTCTTTCACTTGGCCAGGAAGTTGGATCTACCCATTAATAACACTGATTTGTAACCAGTTTTGAAGAAACTTTATGGAACACCATATCTTACAAGTATTGTTATATGGTTTACATGGTCTCCTAAACTGTAATCTACAAAAATCATATTGATGGAGTGGAAAATTTCATCTTCACCTAAGGTATAAGAGAGATTCCAGAAAATTGATGTCAGTTCTCATTGAATCAGATTCTGTTGACTTTTATTACCAACACTAGATGGTTAAAAATGAGTCAATTACTAGAAGTATAGAATTAACTCTAGTTGTCTTTAACTGAGTGTTTACTATGTTTTAGATAAAACCATATTGATGTATTTATCCTTAAATTAGAGTTCTAATTATGAATTGACAAATTATAATTGCTTATATTTATGGGGTATTACATGGTGTTATAATTTATGGATACAATGTGGAATAAGTAAATTAATATATTTATATCATATAATCCACAAAACCCTCATGAGAAAGGCTCTACTTTTTCCCCATTTCACAGATGAGAACCAGAGGCAGAGGAATGAAATACAAGTTCAAGACCACCCAGTTTATAATTGGAAGTTAGGATTCAGCCATTGAGGTCTGCCTCCAGAATTCCTACTCTTAATCTATATGAAATGCCATCATCTATTTATCAACATATTGGCTAATAAAACTCACATCCAAGCATGAGAAAAAGATTAATGTGCCCTCTTCTCTTGGTTTTCATAAATTAGGATTATAGAGCACTTACAAATATCCTCTTTGGATTCGTTTTGGTTGGTTGGTGGTTTCAGCCAATATCAGAATGTTTTTTGGTAGTGATAACAGTATTTGAAATGATTTTTATTTTCCTCAGACTATGCAAACCACTTCATGTTTCTCGACTATTTTATTTCTCAACAACCATTTTAGATATTTTTATTTTAAAATAAGGAGACAGAGGTTTAGAAAGGCAAAAATAATGTGCTGGCCGTCACAAAGACAGTAAGCTGCCATGACAGGTCAATGAATTGGACCTTCAAATCTGTACTTCCAAACACTAATGCTTATTTCTTCACCATAGTAATTGTCTCTATAAGTTAATATATAGAAATGCAAATCTGAATTTATATTTATGATTGTTAAAATAAGATAGTATATACTTTAAACTACACCAAAGAGGTTAGTGATGCTAAGTGAGAATGTGAAACAACTGCAATTTTCATGAACTTTTGGAGTGTGTAAATTGGTAGTAGCATTTTGGGAAACCATTTGGCATTACCTACCAAAGTGGAAAAAACAATTATCCTATGGGCCAGCAGTTTTGCTTCCTTGTGTATATTGCTGAAGTGAGTGTACTTATACACCAAAGACATGTTCAGAAACATTTATATCTGCATTATTCACAATATCCCCAAATTGGAAGCTACTCAGATTTTTAAATTTTTCAATCAAATCCAGAATAGATAAGGGGATTTTAGTGTATTTGTGGAAATGAAATAACAAATGGCAATAGCAGTGAATGAACAATATGTTGTACTATGTTGAATTATCACATATATTTAGCAAAAGGAGCCAGACACAGCAAACAAATATATATTGTATTAGTCCATTATACAGATTTTTTAAAAGGCAAAATAATCTATGCGATAAAATAGTTTAGGAAGTGGCTCTGGACATTAATGGTCCACTGTTTCTTGATCTGTGTTGTTATTAAATGCACATATTCTCTTATGGTTATATACTGAGTTGTACAACAAAGAATTGTGTACTTTTCTGTATGCCATTTTACTTCAATAAAAAGATAAATATGACCATGATTTGTGGGAAAGGAAATGTTTTAGTTAAATAAATATTCTATAAAGGAATGGTTAATAGCAATGACTACCACAAGAAAAATTCTGTACAGCTCTTGCAATCAGTATTCTAATATTTTATTAGAAGTAATTTTACTTTTTTCCCTTTAACTACAAAATAAAGAATTCATATACTATTAATTTGAAGACTTGAAAATTTTCTTCACAAAAATTGGAAAGGTCATAGTTGCAAAAGATATGAAACATTGAGCCAATCATATATCCTTAATATTCATTTGATGCTTTATCATCATCTTTTCCTTGAGTAGAAGGGATACTGAATCATTCTGAGAGTTTGGGTTAGGCATAATTGAGATTTTATATGTGTCATGTGAAAGACTAGAAAATTGTTGATTCCAAGTGGTTCACTATCTATGCCAAGATTAAACCTTTTAGGGAATACTCACCCAATCTGTGAGTACAATCTCTCATATTTGTCATTTACTCCAGTTGCTAGAACAACAAGAACTGTATTCTCCAAAAGTAAATAGTTGATTATTGCAGACAGACACCCATACCATAAATTTCCCTGGCTTCTCTTTCTAGAGTAGAGGGCATCCTCAGTGAATTTAGGTTATCTGAATGATGATACTGGCTTTTGTCACGTTGGCACTTGGGATAATTCAGCCCCCAGTGCCATCTTTTCTCATGACATGGCAAGTTTTGACCCTGATAAGATTTCTATTCTACTACCTTAATTATCCAAAGAGAGTGTAATTTATGAACATAAGGGATGGAATCAAGCCAATTCAGGTTCAAATCCCACTTCAACTGATACTTATAGGCTGCCCTTGGAAAAATAAGTATTTATGAATTATTTTATTTAATATTATTTATTCATTTATTTTTCTTTGACCAGAGAGGAACAGAGTGAGAATTAGGGAAA
>NW_006159555.1:1736265-1738515 GCF_000334495.1 Tupaia belangeri chinensis
AGAGAAAATGAGAGAGTAAGCCACCAGACTCAGGACTCTAACCCCAGCCAACCATGTGGGAATCCAGCGCTCTTAACCACTATGCTACCTGCTGATCCTGAAAAACAAAATTTTTCAGTGAGGGATAAGATACTACTGAGCTAATGTGCAGATTTGTTGATATAATATGTGTGAAAGTCCTAGAACAGAATCTGCCAAATAAGAAATTTCAATAAACATCAGCTATCATTTATCAATAGATATTATTACTTAAATATAGTTTGCTCTCACGTGAAGCAAGGGGCCATATTAACACAATTGACCCAAGTACACAAATAAAACAGATCCAACAGAATGTTTAAGTAAGATATTAGTAAACAGTCATGTAAATAAGACCACTACATTTTCTGATAATAGGGAACTGAAGTCATATAGAAAATGTAATTTTTGAAAGCTACAAACAGAGAATATTTGCCTTTGCATGTATTTCTAGATATTTGCATCTAAAATAAGTAAAACTGATTTGAAAATCAATGACTTTTAGTTAGCACTTATGCCATAAGTGTATGTATTTAAAGTGCTTTTAGTTAGAAAAAAGAAGGTCACCTATGTATTTGAAAGATTGCAACCAAAGATTGGAGGAGATATTTTACTATTCTCCATTTTATGTTTAAGCTTTGCTGAGATCAATGAATTCCAAATCATTATGCATCAGTTAGTAGGCACAGAGAAATGCTTTAATGTCTGGAAATTTCATCAACTTCATTCCTCTGGAAAAAAAAAAAAAAGGGTTTACTCAGATGAGTGTCTCGAGAACAACATGCTATAATTACACACCAGACATCTAAATATATGTAAACATTTAAAAGGTGTGCATTTTCAGCAATGCATTCTGGTTGTTAGAGAATTAATTTTGAACCATAGGCACTGGTTTCTTGAATTATAGCTCACCGCTATCAGCCAGTGCATCAGAGTAACAAAGAACTCCCAGCTATGGTATGGTAAATACGATACATGCTTTCTGCTGCTTTATCGTATATGCACTTTCTTTCTCCAGTAGATTAGCAAACGTTTGCCTCTTACACACAAGCTGCAAGAAGGCCGACTCTCTCAGGGGGCAACTAAAATCCACAGTTACACCATTTCCCTTTTTCTTAAGGGGAAAAGTTTAAAAATAACCCAACTTTTCTCAGCCATGTTAAGTGTATCTTTTCCCTAGGAATCACTTAGTTTTCATATTTTCTGCCTCTCTGTTAAAATTGAAAACATGAATGCTTCATTGCCTAAGAAACTGAGTAAACTTGCTTTCTGAAATGTACCTTTTAATGTCTTTTATAGTTTTGTTTTTCTTCCCTTATTTGCACTCTCAGCTGTGGATGAATTTCCATGCAATGCATCATTTCTTTAAGAGTTTACACACCAGAAGAAATAAAAATGGAAAATGGTATCTATTAAGAGAAAACAGCTTTCCCAAGTCCCCAGCAGATGCTGTTGGTGAGCAGCCCTCTGTTTGCTCAGCACAGCAGATCAGCTTAACCCTCCATAGATTTGCCCTGAAGAAAGGAACATATTTCTGGTTGTTAAACAAATGAAAGCAGTCTTAACTTGACTTTACCCTCCCATTGTTTCAGAATGAAGTGTGGACCTGGGGCTTTGTAAATTGAAGTCACGCCTCATTCCACTTTGTACAAAATGATTTCTATTATTAGAACTCACTAGCTTCCACATGATTGGTTGAGCGTGATCAACTTTTGGTTTCATGCCACCTCTTACCCCATGCCACACATTACATCTCATAGTTCCTGCATCACATTTTATTTTTATGTATTTATTAACAAAAAAGCTGTGGGTCTCCATTCTTATTTCTCTTCACTGCTTGGGGGCAGCATCTATAAGTCATTCTGAATTGGACACAACCAATTAGTTTGTGAATAAAAGTCTCGGCCTGTCTGTCTGAGCAGTGGCTTGAGGCTCTGAGCAGATCTATGATCTGAAGGATGAGTAGTGCTAAGTCTTGGACTTGTATGAAACAGAAGATGTCTCAGACAAGCAGTCTCAGAGGGGAAGAGACCTGGGAAGTGACAATGGAGTAAAGTGTCTGCATTACAATCCAGACCTTCTCCACCTTGGCAGGGCGCATGTGTAATGACGTAAAGTTCTGAGTGACAGCGTGCTTCTCCATTTCTCTATTCATTCACCATTTGTGGCTGGTACCAGCCCTGTCAATGGTGTGTAGAGCCTAAGGACTTGCACACTTATGTGTAAGCCAAG
>NW_006159555.1:1738526-1749705 GCF_000334495.1 Tupaia belangeri chinensis
ACACTGTGCACCTCCGGCTTAGGAACACCTTGGCAGACCAAGAATAAGACTTTCTCACTTCAAGTAGCTGTGGGGATGAAGGTTCTATCATACCAAAGAGAAGTCAGGATGGTTCATCCATTAGGACCTTGAGATAGGAATGCGTGTTCACAATTAAGAAATGTAAAAGAAACTGCAGCAGCAGCAAAACACAGTTAAATCTTCCTTTTTAGTCATTTACTGTGAACTCTAACTCCAGTCCTGGAGCAAAAATTGATGGCGTTTTAGGAGTTTAGTGTTTTGCAGGTATCAATAAATCCCTGCAAGTGCCTCTCAGTTTCTCTAATAGCCAGGAGGACCAGTAATAAAGTATAACAAAGGGTTATAGAAAAAGAAGCTAAGATTCCTTGGTACTTTCTAGGCATTCTTTTGTCATCCCTTTGAATTAAGTAGTCCAACTTCTCTATAATTAATTTTTAACCATGTAATAGTAAAATATTAAAAATAAACTAAACAAATTTATAGCTCCCTCTTTGTCACAAAGCCATTATCTTTTCACCAGCCATGTCAAGTGCCAATTCAAGACAGCAGAAGGCCCTCACACCTCTACACAGTCCCCCTTACTAATATTAATCACTTCTTTGTGTAACTTATAATTTCATCATCTAAGCATGCATTGCTAAACACTGGAATTAGAATTTATGTATTTATTTAATCTTAATATAAACTGAATCATACAGTATCTGTCCTTTCGCGTGCGTCTTAGTTTGGTATGTGTTACTTTTGTTAAGAGTGTCCATGATGTCATACATAGCTGTTTGTTGTCATGGAGGTATCATATTCCTTTGTATAATTATACCATATTTTACAAAGTCATTTACACTGTGACATTTAGATTGTTTGTTTTAGGCTCTTGCACTGCAGCAATGAACATTCTTGCTCATATCTTGTGGTGCACAGTTGCACAAATTGCTGTTGGGCATAAAACCAGGGATGTAATTGCTGAGTGACCAATCATTTATATCTTCAAGTTTATTAGACAAGACCACTTTTCCCAACTAGTTGTATCAGTTTCTATCATCATTAGCAATGGATATATATTTTTTTCATGAATTTGTTTCTGGGCTATTTGATTCTGTTTTCCATTTGTTTATCTCTTCCCAAGTACCATACTTTTTCTTAATTACTGTAGTTTAAAAAGATTACAACTTCTGGTATGGTGAGTCAATCAGATGTCTTTTTAAAAAAATTTTTTTTACATTTTTTTAATACATTTAATCACATTTTTTAGCTTACAAGGTGATCATTTCAATATGTGAACATTTCTCCCCAGTCCAGTTGATCAAATATAACAATACTACCTCCCTGTCTCAATGATGCTGTCTCCATATCCCTCCTCCAAATGTTTAAAGAGTGTCTTGATAGGGCCAGCAGGTGGCATAGTGGTTAAATGGTTACGTTTCCCACTTGATTGACTGCATTTTGAGTCTGGACCCAAAGACTTGAAAAATCACACATGACACATGTGCATGTGTGCCCAAGATCCTAGGAGGAGAATGGAAGAGAAGCGATTGCAGTGTGGCTATCTTCCCACCCTGGGGGGAGGGGGGAGAGCAGGGGACAATTTCTTATTCTTCTCTCTCCAGCTAGCATGTCCCTTTTATCTATAGAACTTTTACTCATCTCACATATTATATACATCTCTACTCTGAATCAACTCCTCCTTAGCTCTCTGTCTGTGATTCTGTGTTGACTTTCTGCAGATTATACATGGTTTTATTTTTGATATTGGCTTTAAATGGGAATTTTTTTGAGGTGAAAAATCATATTTTCTGCATCTTTTATTTCCCAGTGCCTCATAAAAGTAAACCACTTATAATCACAGAAAATACCCAACTAGGGTCTGAGAATACAGAAGAGATGAGAAAAAGAGGTTAAAAGTGGAGGTAGTAGAAATCTGGATGTCTCTGTCAACCTAATTACTTTTAATGTTTAAACTATGGCTCTATCATTTAAATAATTTGTTTATAAAATAGCTATTTGTGTATGCATTCACATATATGTTATTAAAAGCCACAAATACATTTCTCCTGCCTAGGCTTATAGAGTTACTAATTCCTGCATTTTTGCCTTCTGCAAATACATCGTCTTCAGCATATCAGGGTGTTTATGGAAAAAGAAATAATGTACGTTATATGTGCACCGACTTTTTTTTTTTTAATAGGTTTTTACTATAAGGCATGTGCACTCACCATGGAGAAAGAAAATGAGAAATCACCCCCCAAGGGAGGTGGCCAAGCTGCAATTCCTTCTCCTCCATTTTCCTCTTGGGATTTTGGGCATGCATACACATGCTCCTGGAATGATTTTCAAGCTGCCAGGTCTAGGACTTGAACACAGATGGTCATTTAGGAGTCCAGCATTTTAACCACTATGTCACCTGCTGGCCCCACACATACCCTATTTTACAGGGCCTAATATAGAACTCAGTTTTACCTAAAGTACTCAGTAACTCATCTCCATTTACCTTCCCAACATCTATCTATTATACCTGAATGCCATGACTGACTAATTCATTTCTTTTCTTCCCTCTCTTCCTCCTTTCTTCCCTCCTTCCCTCCCACTCTCCTTCCCTTCCTTCCTCCTTTCTTTCTTTCTTTTTTCGTTTTAATTTGCCAAAGGGCATGTGCACTTGCCAAAGAGAATGAGAGAATGAGAAAATGAGAAAGTGTCAAGCATACTTCCCACCCCATGGGAGATGGTTGCACCACAATGTCTTCTGTTGTTCTCCCTCCTTTTAGGATTTTGGGTACTCATACACACTCATGGCATATTTATCAAGTTGCTGGGTCTGGGACTTGAACCATGTTGTCAGCCATGTGGAATCCAGCTGCCTTAAGCACCACAACACTGGCTTGTCCTAGCTAATTTATTTCAAACAAATATTCACATTTTTGTAACTTCTCTCTCTACTGCAAACAAAAATACCACAGTTTTTAACAGGTTATGAAAAATGTCATTAATTTACTAATTTGATAGAACATTCTTCTCTGGATTATGTAACTCTTATTCCAATGTCTTCTATATCAATGATTATGTTATGCTTGCATTTTAAACAAGTATGTATTTGCTTCATATAAGCCTACAATCATAATGTTATGATATATGACTGTAGTGTGATTGGTATAAATCATAGTATTCACCTCTGTGTCACAGTGCAGGAAAAAAGAGTGAAGGATATTGTGACCTAAGATGGTCTCTTCTAACTCTTATAGTCTTCTAATGGCCTCTCCCATATCAAAGCACTTAGAAAAAGGTAAACCTCAAAATAATTTTCTAAAATATCCATGTTTGAGAAATGTAAACATGGGGTACGTCTTAAATAGGTCTTAAAAAAACAATAATGAAATTAGATGGAAATATATGCGCTGCTACATTGTGTTAACCACACACAAAGATTGCTGAGAAGGAATAAAATCCAGCTATCAGTTTAGTAAAATGACAATAAGAAAATGGGAGCTTTTTAAAACTATTCTCTGCAAAGCACATATCACTAATCATTTGAAGCAACAACAACAACAACAACAAACAAAAACTATGCAGCAAAGGAAAGTAGCTTTCTGTCTGATATTATTTATAGAGAAACATTAGTAATGCTGAGTGCAAGCTTACCAACAGGAGCTGCGCATTCTCCTCTGCACCCTTCCGGTCCTTCCCCATAAATCTTTGGTTGCCACATTATGACCAATAGGGCACAACATCTAGCAGTCTTAAAGGTCACTGCTTTGTTTATATGACTTTTATAATCTGAAATTTCAACAGAATGAATCCTGAGGCAGGTTCAAGTCCCTCCAGGGCCACAGTCTTTGTGTGGTCTTTGTGTGGTAGTGTTTGCCTCTCAAAGTTCTGTGAGATGGTGCTTAGCATTTGGCATATGCTGATTTTTTTTCCTAAGGGAACTTTGAGTTTGTAAAAGAAGTGAACTTCTGGACCCTTAAGAACAACATTTAAGCAAATTAAAGGCTCCAACAGCTATGGAATCATCAGGAAGGATATGACACCTTTTTTTTTTTTTGCATAGAAAAACAGAAAAATAATCATGACTTTCCTGATGACCTGATGTATCTAAGTGGATCAGGTACAAGTCTTATTTCTAAGCACTCATTTTTCACTTGATTTCACAGATACAAGTTGTTCTGTATGGGTTCACCTCTGGCCCTTTGTCTTCATCTCAAGTCCATATATCACTCATTTAAAAGTCCGTATTTAGAGACTGGAGAGGGGTTTAACTCCTCAAATAAATTGTGGGGTAGCAGAAATGGGAAATAGTAAGGATGGATAAATTACAGGTGAATATTTAATTTAGCCATGGGAGAATGTTAAACAGAGCCTAATATCCTACCTCACATACTACCTGTATTTCTTTTACTCAATAGAAATAACTGAATCTTATGATATGCCCTCCCCATTGAAAAATTGTACTGTTCCCAGATAAAGCCACAGTGAGAGGGTCCTAGGGGGCTGGGGAAGAGATGAGTGGCATCTTTAGAATGCAACAGGGGTCTATAGCTATTGCCAAGGGACAGGCAGACAGAGCTTATCAACTACACTTTAAAAAAAGTGAATCTAACCTTTCATTCATCAAACAGAACCCTATATAAATGTCAGTGAGCATCAACATTCAATTAACATTGTGGCTTATTCATCAGTTAGGGATATATAGTGTAGGGACTCCTGTGGCTCTGAATCATAATGGTAGAGACCTTTCTTCAGCTGCCTTTAGGTAGGTGAGAATGCCTCACCTGCTGTATGTCAAGCACCTTTCACTCACTCTCTTCTTCAGACATTTATCATATGATCCTTGGGTAACAGCTAGTAAGTTCTTACATTGGTTCTTTGCACCTCAAGATTCTAATGAAGAGTCACCCCACAGGGGCCCTACAGTGGACACTCTGGCCAGAAGAAAAGAAAGAGGGATAAAAAGAGTCATTGTCTTATTTTTAATGTGTGTATTGTTTACACACAAACATTTGTTAGAAGGGGAAAAACAGCTATACTTGCCTGATGTGTCTGCATTCAACCCATCCTTAGGGTGTACTTTTAATTCTGCAGCCAGGGTATTAGCAATATTAAACTGAAAATGTCACAGAATGTCAAATCTGAAAATGTCACTGGGAAAGGGGAAAAAAAAGATGGTGACCCCGTACCATCCACAGATGAAATAAATATTCCTCCCTGGTATGGTACAGTGTTTTGTGTGTGTGTGTTTTTTTTTTTTTAGGGCATATAATTTTATACATTTTGCAACCTATTAATTTTCATGGCATCGATGGAGAAATATTAGAACAGTGAGAGTGCTAAAGACAAATTAACTCATCAATTACGTGTATGGGACAGTGGAGACTGAGTTTATTTCACCATTTCGAATTGCAATAAAACTGTAATTACTAACTCGTGGAATCTTCATGGAAATCTGCATTCATTACCACTTAATTTGAAGTCAGTGAGTGCTGTATACTTAACTTTTCTAATATCTGCTACTGAGTAGAAATAGTAGAAAATAGTTTAGAATTAAAACAGCTGTCCCACCAAGTCCCCACAGAAACATTTTTGTAATCATCCAAACTAAATTTTGCCCATGACATTGGTGAGATTAGTTTGTACTTAAATAGCACAGAAAATGGAAAATGAATATATTGTTTGTTCAAGGTCACAATTTTCTTTTTATGGCTCTTTCTTTTCTCCATCTCTAGCTCTCTGCCACTCTGCCTTCCTCTGTCTTTTCCATACACAAGTACAGCACAACAGCATAAGAGAGTTTTCTCTTATAGGAAGAAGATTGAGGGGAAAGATAAAGCCAGAAGATTTATGTTTAAATTCCATGTGTACCATTTACCAACTTTAGGGTTTTGAACAAGTTATTTTTTTGTCTTTGAAGCTCACTCTCTTCATATATAAAATGGTTATTATAATACCAACCTTCCAAAGTGTTTGTAGCATTAAATGAGCTAATATATGCAAAGACCCCTCAGTGTAGCACTGCACATTTGATGTTGATTTCGTTTAATCTTTAAAGAATACCCAAATTATAGGAATTACATACTATGCCATAATTTATGGAGTGGATAGAATTTCTTTAACATCTTAGTATCTAGAAGAATCAAGACCAAGTTTATTATACATAGACCATTTATTTTTGTTTCTGTACTTTTAACATGATTGAAAAGGAAAGTTATATATAAATGCAAACTGATCTTTTAACCATACATTTTTTTCTTTTACTTGCCACTGTGAATTAATTAAGTCTGCAAAGACATCATTTAAATGTTATTTCTATTTCTTTAGTCGGTAGCTGGCACCTGGGAAATGAGAGATCACAGATGTAAAGGGTCAGGCAAGGGCAGAGCTCACCTGCATTTTATTTTAGGCTCAGTGATGTTGTTCAAAAGTCTGTTTCTGTCAACTACAGGTTTTGATGTATGTGCATACAGAAGCAAAAGAAACAAGTGTCTGTGGGGTATGCACTATCTGATTGAGGAACAGAGGCAGTAAGCTGGTCTCTGATCCTCACAAGAAAAAGGAACATAAAGAAGGGTTGTGGTAGGCACTAGTTACAAACATAAAATGCAAACAGAATCAATCTTTTACACTGTTTTAAAGTCAGGATGGATGCTTAACTAGTAGTTCTAAAACACCATCTACAACCAGCATTAAGTATATTTGTTAATCTCATCTCTCTCTCTCTCTCTCTCTCTCTCAGAGTAACTTTCCGTTGTAGAGATTTCTTTTTTATTTAATAATTATTGTATTTAACTTTATTTATTTATTTATTCATTTGTTTATTTCCATTTGAACAGAGGGACAGAGTGAGAGAGAGAGAGAGAGAAAGTGAGAAAGTAAGTCACCAGATCCAGGACTTGAACCACGGTCAGCCATGTGGGAATCCAGCGCCTTTAACCACCACGTCACCTGCCAGCCCCCCCATTGTAGAGATTTCTAACATCAGCCTTCAGTAACAGCTAATTGAAAATGGGTAAGAGTAAAACTAAATTCTGTGCATTTGCTTCTTTCACTTGATTGCTTATTGACAATTTTTAATACCCCTAAAAGGTACAGATGTTGTTCCTGAATCAAGCCAGACTGGGACAGTGAACTTGATAACTTCTTAAGCTGATGTGGTCAATTATTTGTGCGCTCTGTAGACTTGAACTGACCAATGTGGAAGAGCAAAACATTTATATTTGTTAAGAGGAAAACATTTATTGACCAATGTGGAAGAGCAAAACTTTAAAACCTGTTGAACAAATGCTATGTCTCTGATCTTGAACTACTTGAGCCAAATCCACTGAACAGAGCCAATATATTATAGCACGGAAAAGGAAAATCAAGGGTTGGGGATTTGATGATCTTTGAGGCTCTTCAGGAAGATAATTGCTATTGGCAAAATTAAGAAGGTTTAAATGAATAAATAGATTAGAGCTCTTCTGAGTTCCTGCCACATAATACACTCTTAATTGATGTTAGCTGTTATTATTACTACTCTACAGTTTTTATAATAAAACCAGGGGACAGTTGTCAACTAGAGGATGATGTTGTATTTAGGTGGAAAACAACAAAAAGCAAAGGAAAGTTCAGCTATATTGGCTTGAAAGTCCCTATAGAAAGCCCATACTCTACTCTTAGTAATTTAGTATCGATCAGTCAATGCCTACTAGTTGGTATGTAAAAATCATTGTTTGCTATGAAAAAAAGGAATATTTAGTGAAAAAAATTGGTTGTGTCATTTATAAATTGATGTCTGTTCACTCACCTGATTAAAATACGCAATTTCAGTATAACCTCAAAATAGAAAATACTATACAAGAAAGACCATCCTGATATTCTTTTTTTAATTCCACTCACCTTTTGATCTTAGATATTGGAAGAAATTCATAGAGTTTATTCATTTTAGGTTAATCTAAGCTGTTCATGCCATTGTCATACCATCTCAGGCTCCTACTTGACTCGGGAGGAGGAATACCTTTTTACGGTGTTCTGAACTATGCTGATATGAGGCAAAGAAAGTAGGGCAAAATGTCGAGAGTTTCTTAAGAAAGACTCAACCACAGTTTGCATACGATGGATGCCACTACTTATTCTGATGGGGCCACATGGGAGGGCTGGGTTTGAGTCTCAGCTTACCCTGAAAGTCAGATTTGGCAGTGCACACCAATAGTCCCAACTACTTTGGAGACTTAGCAGGGCAATTGTGAGTTTGGGGATAACATAAACAAAAAAGCCAGACCCTGTCTGAAAGAGCCTGGTATGGGGATGCATACCTATAATCCCAGCTATTCAACTGGCTGAGGCAGGTGGATTGTGACATAGCAAGACCCTGTCTAAATAATGTTTTTTAAAAGCCATTTCAGGGTGTCAGCAGGTGGCATGGTGGTTAAGGTGCTGAGTTCCCATATGGCTCACTGTGGTTCAAGTCCTGGACCTGGCTGCTTGCTTTCCCATTTTCTCTGCTTTCTCTCTGTCTCTTTCTGGTCTAATTGATAATAATAACAATAAGAAAAAGAATAAGTAAAATTAAATAAATAACTTTTAAAAAGTCAATTCAGTATATCGTGAGCAACTAAGAATAATGACTTTCCATTTTTCTAGAAATATAAAGCCATGCTATCGGACCTCTATTTTAGTTGACCTTGTTAATGGTAGAATATTTACCCCTGTGGCAGTAAAGAAGAAAACTATGACAGCACTTACTTTTTATCTCTTCTTTAGTTTTTTTTTTTTTTTTTTTAAGGTTTTTGCCGTAGGGCACATGTGCTTACTGGAGAGAGACAGTGAGGGAAAGTGAGAAATCACTCCCATGGGAGAATGGCCACACCACAGTCTCTTCTTCATTCTCCTCCTGGTATCTAGACACACACATACATGCTTCCTGGTGTGATTTTCAAGTCGCCAGGTCTGAGACTTGAACCATGGTTGGCCATGTGAGAGTCCAATGCCTTAACCACCACACATACTATTGCTCCCCCCCAAAGCACTTATTTTTTTAAAAGTATTTTAAATGTATGTAAGAATCTTAGACTCTCAAATTCTCTCTATTCTTTCCCTCCTTTCTTCTTGAATTTAGCTATTCTCTCAGCTTGTGCACTCCTGAACCTCTGTTAATATTTTTTTTTTGCCTGTTTTATCATCTCCTTCTATATGTAGGCCTTTCCCAAGGTTCTTTTCTTAAGCTTCCTTTGCTTTTTCCTTCTACCAAACTTGATCATTTCCAGCACTGTTTGACACATGTCTGTTGATCTAGAGTTCAAACTGCCTCCCAGACATCTTCCCTTAGATAGATCAACAAATTGTACTCAATATACAAAATATCAGGTTTTTTTTCCTTCGGTACCAGAATTTCCTTCTGGTTATCCAGTCCTTGCCAGTAGAAGTTTTATTAGTCTAGGTGAGGAAAAGAACTTGGATCTTCTACATCTAATAACTCTTACTTAACCTAACATCTAATCAGGTTCATTAGCCTGTAGATCTTTTACTTTATTTTCACATTTATATTACATTGCCATTACCCTATGTCAGGCCCATGAAACTTAGGCCCACATTTCTATAATATCTTGCAAGCTGGGACCCTATCTATAGCATGTCTTAAATCCTAACTGCTGTGCGATTAGATGAGATATCGGTCATACTCCTTTAAATGTTGTTTTCTATTACTTCTTCAATGTATTACTCATGAATTCCTTATTTATGGTCCTTATTATCATGTTCACATATCCTATGCGCTAATCTAGAAGTTACCAAACTACCTAGAGTTAAATTTGTGCTGCCACCTGCTTTTCTTGATAAAGTTTTCTTGGAATGAAGTCATACCCTTTCATTTATTTATTAAGTATGGCTGCTTTCATGCTATTTTGGTGGACTTGAGTAGCTGTGGCCTGCAGAGTCACAGATATTTACTATTTGACCTGTTACAGAGAAAACTTACTAACCTTTTATAGAGACCAGTGCTTTTTGTTCTTTTTCAATTTTTTGCCATAGGGTATGTAAACTCACTGGAAAAAGACAGAGACAGAGGGGAAATGAGAAATTACTTCTGACCTCCCCATGAAGGATGGTCACCCATTCCACAATCCCTTCTCTTCCATCCTCATCTCAAGACTTTAGGCACACATGCACTGCACCAGGTGTGTTTTTCAGGCTGTTGGGTCCAGGACTAGACTTACGGAGTCTGCCATTGTGGGATCCAGCACATTTACCACCGTGCCACCTACTGGCTCCTACTGGCTTTTGAAAATGTGAAGATTTTCTATGTCCTGGGTGAGGACTCTGATTCAGAAAGTCTAACAAATGCCATGATGCAAATGCTCTTGGTCTGTAGCCATACTTTTAGAAGCAAGATTCTAGAGGAAACTTACCAAATGCTAATCTTAAGAAAATTTCAGAGCGACAGAAAACATTCATTGTTTCAGGACCAAATCAGATTGTACCTCCATTTGAGAGCTTAATGATGCCTATTAATATACTAACATGTTTGAGACTCTCTTACATAAAAACAATCCGAGAAAAAATACCCCACAAAATATAACACAAAACATAGAAAGAACCCTGTCTTAATATAATCCTGCATTTCCCAACCTATTTTGGCTCTAGAACTCTTCAAATAATGCCATTTATTTTACTTAGGAAAGCCTTTCCTGGTTATGGTCTGTGGAGGTTTTCAAGGAAATGCCATGGAGCTAGCTACAAGAGAAACTGTGGAGGGTTCTCTTCAGTAGCTCTATCTCTGCTTTCTATATATACATATATAGACAGTTCCACACAAGATTTCATTTGAAAAACAGAATTTTACTCCTGCAATCGGCTCATCTTTCTTTGTCACTTTGCTTGCCTTGTTCCATGTACCCAGGGTAACCCATCATCCTGATTTTTCCAAGACTCTCCTGCTAGAAGCAAGGAAAGACCTACATCCTGGGAAAGCCCCAAAGCCCTGGGGAAACTGGACAGTGGGCCACTTTCTGTGTTCTGTAACTTCTAAAACGGTTCAAGTCATTTATTCATTTCTTATGTTCCCTTTCTCATAAATCTTTTCTTGGTTCCATGTGATGTATCCTTCCTCTTCATCTCCAAAGTAGGCTCACATCTTTCTTTTGAACCTTTTGGCTATGGCTCTAATTCTAACAGTTGCTGTGGTTTTATATTTCCTACA